>NW_009737223.1:4529-54715 GCF_000703405.1 Apaloderma vittatum
GGACTGAGGAACATTAAGAAAATAACTGTGAGGGGTAAGAGTCTGGCTGCAAGGAAATGTGTCACTGAGGGAAGTAACAAAAACTGACCTAAGGAGAAAGATTTTTCCAGTAGCCTCCCTCTTGTGGGAGAAACCAAGAAAAGCAATGCAAGGAGGATTATTATTTTTAAATATGCAGTGCCCTTTGATTAGAAATATCCCTAAGGCAGATGATGAGGGAGGCTCATGGTGCCTGGGGGCTCCCAGCCAGGGTGCTGGCAGGTCTGGGCTGCGCCCGCTCTCGGTCCTGGTTTGAGAGCCCCAGAATAGAATTTCTCCCAGGGGGCAATCACAGGGGGGCAGGAGGGGCAGCTGTGCCAATGGGGAGGAGAGGGTGGGTCAGGTGACACCAATGGACCAATCACAGCCTCCCTTCCCATGGTGCTCAGTATATAAGGGCCCCTAAGCAAAGCCCTGGGGTTTCAGTGCTGCTGGGCTAGAGGGGTTGCTGTTGGGGGTTTGTTGTCTCTCCATGTGCTGCTGGTGTTCCTGGCTCTTTTTTTTACACTGTGGAGGAGCAGCATTTGATGGGACAGGTTGTTTTCCCCAGTATGGCTACTTTTCTGGTTTGTTTGGAGTTTCTTTGTTGTTGGTGGTGGTGGTGGTTTGGGTTTGGGTTTGGGAGGGTGGGGGCTATCTTTGGGACTATGGGCTTGGGTGGTCTTGTCTGCTCCCAAGTCCACTCTGGGACCATTTTTTCTCTTGCTTGGGACTTTGTTGTCACCTGGAAGGTGTGGGTTCTGTGTTAACATATTCTTGTGTATCTTTGAGCATACTTGCATGGATCTGTAATATAGTTTGATGTCTTTTTTGTAATTGCTAGCATTTGGGGCTTTTTTTTTTTTGTTGAATTGGTTCAAATTTGGGTTTTTTCAACCTCAGAGTCTTTCTCCCTGGTTCCTATGCTATCCTCCCCTGGGAGGGTGGTGGGATCACAGAGAGCCATTCTCAGAGTTTAGGGGCTGGGCCCGCTGTAAATTAGCTGTAAATTTTGACAGTCAGTTGGGCTGGCCATCTGCAGCCACAAGCTGTCATTTTTAAGCCCCAAAGCTTGGCCTGAGGTAGAATTTTCCTGAGCAGCATTCTTCGAAGTCACCATCCAAAACGAAGGCTCCTGTGAGGTGAGCTGCTGACTGCAGCCATGCTGCCCCTTGGCTGGGGCTGGGCAAGAGGAAGGAGGGCTGGGGACGCCGCTGGGGCAGCACGAGGGAGGGCCTGGGTGCTGCCACGATGGGGAGGGTGCGGGGAGAGGCAGCCGTGACCAAAGGCAGGTGGTGTGAGGTGCTAGAGCTATGCTGGTGTGAAATTCAGCAGGTGGTTTCTTGGGGCTTTGTTCCTTTTGTTGAGGGGAAAGGGTGGCTCGGGGAGAGGGCTCGGCCTGTGAGGATCCTGCACAGGGCAAGGACTGAAGGTGAATATCGGGGTGCCTGGTTTTTGGGACTGTGTGTCCAGGCTGTCTGCTGTCCCCCGAAGTGGAGATCCTCACCAATGTAGGCCAAGTCCTTTGTCCTATAAATACTTCTGATGTTAATGTTCAGGACCTGCAGGATGCCAAGAACTAGCTCAGTTGTTACTGAAAAGGTGTTTCCCCTCTTGAACAAGAACTCTGCAACCTGGTATAGCTAAGGGGGGCTGTTACAACAAAAGCACTCTTAATTTTTATTTTTATTTTTCCTGAAAGCTTCTGAAGAGGCTGGAGAATTACTTTTATTTACTGGAAGCTCCAGTAAATAAAATTAAACTGGAAGTCACTTGACTTCCTCTCTGGGAGAGCCTGAGGCCTGTGGAGCAGGCCCTGGCCTTGCCAGCTGCAGCGAGTTGAGGGCGCTGCCTTTCCCTCACTCCCTGCTTCTAGCACACTCAGGGAGCACCTAGTAAGGCACCTTGAGTATTGTGTTCAGTTTTGGTCACCTCAGTATAGGAGAGATATCGAGGGGTTGGAGCGAGTGCAGAGGAGGGCAACAAAGCTGGTGAAGGGCTTGGGAAAAGGCCTTGTGAGGAGCGATTGAGGGAGCTGGGTCTGTTCAGTTTGACGAAGAGGAGGCTGAGGGGGGATCTCATCATGCTCTACAATTACTTGAAAGGACATTGTAGAGAGGTTGGGGCTGGGCTCTTCTCACAGGTAATTAGGGACAGAACCAGGGGGAATGGTTGCAAGCTGCAACAGGGCAAGTTTAGGCTGGACATTAGGAAGAAATTCTTCACAGAAAGAGTGGTCAGACCCTGGCACAGACTGCCTAGGGAGGGGGTTGAGTCACCATCCCTGGATGTGTTCAAGTGTCATTTAGATGTGGTGTTGGGTGATACGGTTTAGGGGTGAACTTGTAGTGTAGGGTCAATGGTTGGACTCGATGATCCCAAGGGGCTTTTCCAACCTGAATTGTTCTATGATTCTATGATTCTATGACTCGGGGCCCCTGAGAGCCTTTTCTAAGGTTTTTGCAGCGCGAATTCCACCCAACTTGAGGAGCTTTCAGAAATGGTAATGGAAGTGAGCATTACTTTTTTTTCAATGTATTGAATCCCTTCTTTTTGGGATACAGTAGAAGATGCAGAGCAGGTGACTTGCCTGCTCTCTCACCACCTGATTTTCAGCAAAATGCGTTCTTTTCGACTTCAGTATTTAGTGTTTCTCTTTTGTATTTTGTCATTTTTAATAAATATAGAAAATTGTGAATATTATCCTTCACCTAAGGGGAATTGTTGTGTAAGTAGCAGAATATAAATGGAGAAAAATTAGAACTTAGGCGTTATTTCTGCTTAAGGTGAAAGATTTTTTTGATCCCTATTAAACTGAGAGGGCATTTAGTGGGTTGTTTGCTCCTCTCAGTACTCTCTGTGGCTGCATGTTCTGGACGAGATGTAAATTGCAGCATGTTGTAGTAAGTGTGCCCCTCTATGGCATACGCTTGGCCATGTTGGAAATCTAATATGAGGAAAATAAGGAAATTATGAGTACTAGAGCTAATGAAGCAAGATGATTATTCATAATCTGAAAAACTTTTTGTTTTAATTTTTTTATGTCAAAATACTTCAAAAGCCACTCCCAGCTCTTAAAAATTGCAATGCTAATGTTTGCAGATATAGTTCTTTATTAAATATTTAGCCAGGGCTTACTTAAGCTAGACAGTTGGAGTTGGATCAATATCTTGATATTATGCTGACCTTCCCAAGTAACAGTATAAGAGGGCATGCTAGAATTCTAATTATCGCTCATAATATGTATTTAATCTGATCTTATATCTGAATGAATCCCATGAGAGTAGTAATGTGAGTGAAGGCTGAAATGTTCTTACATGGTAAGTGCCTTTTCTTCTATTTGTTTAACTTTGCAGAAGAATAAACTGCATGATAAAGAGGCGTTTTCTCTGTGTTGGACAGGCCCCGTCTTTGCTCTGTTTATGTAGGGCCTGCAAGAGTGATCCTTCTGTAAAAAAACATAGAATTATTGAAATGCAAAAATGTTTTTGCATGTGGGCCCAAAGTACCACTTTCATTTGTCTTAGCTATGTTAATAAACTGGTTAATCTGTTAATATGTCTAGGAAAATGTTATTGCATTGGATCAAGATTTCTATGTACATAAGAGAAGACATTTGCCTAAATACAAGTAAAAAAAAAATGACTGTTAAATAGGTCTTTGAGTAAATCTGTACAAATTTTGTAAGGCAATAATCTGTAGGTTCACCTGGCATACTTCAAGTGCTTGTTTTGCCTGCTAGAATGCTGTCTATCATGTGAGATTCCCATGGGAGTAAAAAACCTCAGCCCCCAAACATCCTCAAACTGGCCACACTGGGAACCAGGTGCTGTCCTTAAATACGTACTGGTATGATTAGAAGTTGATGGAACCTAAAGATGTTGATGTAATGGTCCTGTGGGTCTAGCTTGACTATGTGATATGATGGGAACTAAAGAAATTAATAAACAGGCCCATCCTGACCTTTCACCAGCAATAATGGTGCTACTTTTTTACTCTATCAATGCTAAGTAGCTTAGGCTTGTTACCAAGGCAACCTTTCATAGCATCCTTCTGCTTCATTTAGGGGGCTAAAAGCACTGAAATAGCCTTTTGAATAAGGGACATATACCTAGATTATTTTTTCCTTTTATTGCAAAATGACAAACTGCACCTCTAACATAGGGCTGGATATTAAAAAAACAGTTTGCAGTTGCCATGTATTAACCCAAAGCTGTGTCTGAGGTCCAGTTACTTGGGATTTTGCAGACGACAAACATCCTAAAGCAATAATAAGCATAATTAATGGCTCAAGAACTGTGTTTTGAAAACGGAACCTGTGTCTGTGTTTTCAGGTTAGGGACATCTAGTTAAGATAGAGGAAATTGAAACGAAGCATGTTTTGCTTTTACTGTGGTTACTCTGTTGTAAGTAAAACTGATGTTAATATAGACTGTGACCAGTTGCAGAGGACTGAGCCAAGTAGCTTGTGTACTGTCTGAGGTTGTTCAGTGGGCTGTGATAATTTACATAGTTAATGGTTACTACTGGTCTGCCCGTGCCCAGTTAATGCTAGCCTTCTGGTTCATCTCCGGAAGTTCGGTAGGTCCATAACAGACAGGTACAATAGCCATTACTGGATTATCTAACACTCTTAATATGGCTAAAAGTCTTTCAAGTAGCTCCACAAAATAACATAGTGCATTTTTCTTGTAGAGGCAAAGTAAGTGTGCTTTAGCTATACAGTGAATCAATAGCAGACTGAGAAATAGAGACTAGGAGAGCCATAAATATTTGTTTGTCAAATAGATAGATGTCTCTCATTTCCTCTACTGTACTCTTTCTGCTGTGCACAGATTGTTTAGAATTTATACTTTTGTTATCTTCATAGGTGATGTGATTCTCACTTATGTTTTTCTTTCTTTTCCCTTTGACTTTTTCAGCTCTGGAGAAGTTATTTCTTGCTTTTAGCCTTCTGCTGTCTTTCAAAAGGCAGTGGGAAATGTGTTTAAAAAACCTTATGGGGGCAAGATGCCTCATTTTAGATGATGATATAGTCTTTAGCATTTATTTGCAAACATTCTGTTTCTTTCTGTCTGTAAAACTCTAACAGAAAGGTCCTAAAGCACAATTTGATCTTCAGAAACATGCTTATAGCTTAGTGATAAATGTGCAGTGTTTCAAACACCTAATTCAAATGCCACCATGCCTATTGTTAACTGACTTAAATGCTGAGTAGCAGCTTCCACTGCTTCAGAGCAAATGCATCTGTTAATTACTTCTGAAGCACTTCTCACTGCTCTTTGATTTTTTTTATTACAGGTGACTGTAGTACTACTCTTTACTGGTTGGAAAGCCACAGTGAAAATGTTTGTTTTCTGTTGTTCTGTATTTTCTCTTTTATAATCAGAGATGTTACTTGGCTCTTGTGAAGAGGAGAGTTTGAAGCAAGTAGGTTTTTGGTTGTTACCAGTTTGGTTTGGTAAGCTGTACTCTTTAATTTCCCAGCAGCTTGCTTGCGTTGTTCTAACTGCAAATGTCTCATCCTGTGATTACGTCACTAATCTCTTCTGTTGATGCCCTTAATACTTACTCACTTTGTACTAATAAATGCCTATGAGCATTATGATATTCCTATTATCCACTAATTGGTAGTGATGCTCTCTATTACTGGTACCCTAGGCTCTTGTTAGGAAAACAACTTGCAGGATTTCACTTCTGATTAATATTCTTTTGCTGGATGGATCCCAGGGTCTCCCATGCTCCTTTGCTGTACTTACTGGTGTTCAAGGCTTTGACCATCGCATTCATTAAGTCTATATGAAAACCTTCCATTTGTGTGAACAGAAGCCAAGGAAGTAGTTCAGCACATAGGAAAGCAGTTACAAGTTTTGTTTGCCTCTTGATCAAGATGTTTAGGAATACCTGTCTGCCATGAAGGAATTCTGTATGTTTTACCTCAAACTGTTGTAGAATCCTCAAAATACGGTGTTACAGGGAGTGTCTCAAATCATCTCTGCGTATATTTGTGTTTACTTAGCTCTGGGAGCAATGAACAGATAAATTGTGTGTAGGTAAATGCAAGGTGGTGAATGTATGAGCTGAGGAAGAAAACAATCAGCTTCATAGAGATGTACTTTGAACTGACCACTACAATTTTGGAGCAAGATCTTGGGCTTATGATATTCGTGAACAGTTTGGTTCTAAAGTAGTGGGTAGAAGAGGGGAAATTTTTTAGAAGTAATGAAGAGAAGCATATGAAATTTTAGGCATTACAGAAAAGGAATAAAGAACGAAAGTGACACTACTCTCCCACCAGGTAAGCATGGTTCACCTTTCTATTATAGCTAAACAAGAGAAAAGTGTAGTACTAATCTATTAGCTTTAAATGGCTCAATTGAATTGTTAATTGGACCTTTTGACCTCCAGGTTCCACAATTCCTACTGCCCTTTCAAGGGAGCTTGCAAAACAGGTGTGAAATTCATATCCCCAGAAGCATTCTTAAATTTGAAAAAGCATTTCAGATTGTTCAGTTTGCAAGTCTTGTTGTTTGTGCTTTAAAGATGTACAGGACAAAACTGAGTAAACATTGAGGAACCCTGGTGTGCTCCAGAGGCCAGTAAAACACCACAGGGCCATTTCATGATCAGAACAGACCTTGGTTTGCGTTAATTTCCATTGTTAAATCATCTTATTTACTGCAAATGTACATTCAGAGTTCCTAGGGATGGGCTCTTAGGAAATGCTTCAGTGCTGTCACAGGGAATTGTTAACTTTCCTTGGGGTCACAATATAGATTTGCTGTACTCTGTATAATGCAAAAAGGAAGTAACAGAACTGATATATACTTAGCTTGTGATCTAGGGGTGCACAGGATTTCTTAGCATGTGGTCTTGCTGAATAGCTTCAAAAAATAATGGGGAATCCTGCAGCATCACATCATCTCAGTTTTAAGGTTGCCAAACTTGTGTAGCTGCTTTGGCATTAAATGGGGAAAACAAGCAAGAGTTCTTAGAATAGCAGTCTTCGGGGACTGCAGTTCACTAAGCTTTGTCTCTTGTGGGTTAATAAAGGTGTTATACAGATTATTGTTAGAATATGGTCTTTAAAGGGAGAGGTTGAGCTACAGTACCAATTATTGAGCTGCAGTAGTATGCATCATGTGCTCAGATTCAATTAATCCGGTATTTTTTTTGCTTTCTCTGCAGCTAGGAGAGCGAGGCATGTACTTGCACAGCACTGGGCCTGTTCATCTGGGCACACTATCATCATCTCTTTAGAAACAGCCCTAGGTCTGCATCTTGCGTTCTTCCACTTGTGCTCTAAATATTGGCCTTATAAAGATTTACGTGTTTCCAGATTCACAGAATACACTAATAGCAGATAAAATACTGGCTCCTCTATAACCTTTCAGGTAGTTTGAATTTGGATTTGTCCCTGTAATACTTCCTTATGGCATGCCTCTGTGTTCCGTGGCTCAGACTACGTGAATTAGGATGATGTTTCTTCTGCCTCTTATAGTGTTTGCAGGAGTTGAGGGTGTAGTGAATGATGCGTTCTAAGCCTCCAATGAGGTCAATGAAAGCTCTGGATCCAGAAATAAGTCATGACATTTCAAAAACATCTTACCTGATACTAATGGGCTTTTTGTAGAAGCAGCCTATAATGAAAAATAACAGCAGCATGTTTTCAGCCAGCACGTGGAATGCTGTTTAGAAGTCCCTTCTCGAAGCTCTAGGGCATTTACATTGTTTCTTAACTATGTTTTCTCTTGAACTGTTCTATCCTGAGAAGTCTGTATAGAGTGAAGAAGAAATCTTACAGTGTCTGAAATTCTGAATGGCAAAACACTGTTTACGTTGGTAGTGAGGCAACCATTTCACTGGGAAAGTCTTGTTCGACAAGAGCTCTCAGTCTGCAATGTGATTCTTTTGAGATCTTTACTCTTGTGTGTAGTCCAGATGAACATACTGAGATCTCAACAAATAGCTGTTTGCGAAATTTGCTACTTATCTGTTAAAAAAAACCCTCAAACAACCAAACAAACCCACAAACAAAACATAAAAAAAAAACCAAACAGAAAAACCCCAAAGAGTCCAAACCCAAACACCCTGCCCTTGGGGGTGGGAAGAGGATAATAGCCCAAGTGTTTTGCTTTCTTGAAAATACAGTAATGAATTAGTAACTCAGTGGTCACAGCTTCAGACTATTCTTTTGTACCACTATTTTGTTTTCCATAACAGATGTGAGTCAGGTAATTTTATCACCTCCTACTGGAGGACTTTGCTGTTGTGTTACACTTTTTTTTTTCTTATTTTTTTGATAGATCCAGGCAGTTAGGGTTTAGCCACTGAAGTCACATGTATTTCAGAACAAGCTAGATGTTCTGTATATGCTAAATTAACCTTTGAAATGTCAAGCAAGATTCATTTATCAAACATCTTTGAGCAAAATAAGTGAAAGCTGTTCCTTTAATCTCTAATCAAGTTTATGAATTAAACCCAAACAAAACTACTTGTCACTAATGGACCAATTAAGTACATATGAAGGAACCTAAATTAATGGAACTGACACATGCATACGAATGTCCGATTGGGCTCTAATGTGAAATGTTCCTAAGAAGATCTGCTTTAAATCATTGACTATGTGTTTCAAGTATGCTTTGAAAGTGTATGCAGGAATTGAGTGTGTCTGCAACCTGCATTAAGACAGACTCCTTATAAAGAGCTAAGAGGAGCGTTTGGAACAAAAAATATTTGAAATAGGTACACTAAAGATATTGCTTGGCCCACAGACAGACTAGATAAGCAATTTCTACAGGGGAAGTGCTGAAAGGAGGCAAATTGTGGAAGATATGTGTGTGTAGAGGAATGCATTTGGTTTTGTTTTTTTTTTTCTTTCATCTGAAAGGATCACCTATTTAATTAGGCCTAACTGTGCCAAATGGAACAAGAATTGCTACCAGGTGTTCCAGAATTATGGCTGGGGAAATACTTAAGGGGAGTGAGGGAGAAGTGCTGTGCCATTAACTGGCTTGAACAGGTGAAGTCACAGGTGTATTTTTAAGATTAGGCCTGTCAGTCATATCTAATCAGTAATCCCAAAGCTGAACAAACTGTGAAACTGTTTGGGTTTTTTGTCTAACTCTACAGGTCAAATCTGAAAATAGTGCAAAGAGATAAATTTCAAAAAACACCCAACCAATTAGTGTCATAAGTGGAGTTCTGTAGCTTCCTACTTTATGGGAAAATAACAGTAGTAAATTTTGACTGTTGATAGCATTCTCTTCAAATACAGCAAAGAAATGGATAGTGTGCTGTTCATATATAGGTAAGGAAAGACAGGAGGAGAATTTACACCTATCACACTGTTTAGGGATTTGTTGGTGCTTCTGAGACCTAAAGCAACTCTTCAGGCTTTTGAAGTCATGAAATTATTCTGTCCAAAATGACAAGGCTTCTTAGCACTTCATTTGCTATATCTTACATAAACAAATTTGTCAACAGATCTTGGTTGCATTTTCTCGTGGTAGCTGTTAGGCACACAAGGCTTTGACTGTGCTTTCTGCTTGTAGTCTGCACTATCTTTCCTGAAATGGTACTCTTAGTTCTTAAATTTTTGTTCACAGTGTATCTGTCGCAGCATCAACATTCATCAGAAAGTCAGCAGGCAAAATAAGATGTGCCGTTCTTCAATGTAGTCTGTTTGACCTAGATTTGGTGGTGTTTCTGCAGCAGGCACTACATAGTGGCTAATTCTTGCATAATTTATTGCCTCTAGAAAAGGTGATTAAAAAAATGTTTGTCAGAACCTACTTGAAATTACATGAGCTGGACTAATAATATTTGTCTCAGTAAGGTTCAAGAACAAGCAGATGAACAAAGGTATTTGTGAGCATTATGCTTACTTGGTGAACTCGGCAGCTCTACATAGTGAATATGATCAAAAACACTCTAAAGGGAAAGTAATTCCCATGAAGGAAATACAGTGTGGTGTGAGTTACAACTTCTTTTGTAGCTGTCTTATACTGTGAGATTATATTGCAAATATTGGCTGAGTTCTGTCCTTACAGTGTAGGTCCAAGACTCATTTATGGATTGATACTCAGAAGTATATTACCAGCAAAACCGCATGTGTGTTAGTGAATGTAATGAACCCATGGAAACTAAATACATAGTTAAATATGGTTAGGATTCATAGGCATAAAGGACTGACAAAGCCTCTGTAACAGCTCTAAATCAACTAGAAGTAGCATAGACCAGACGATCAAAACAGTAGCATAATATTGCAGAGGACACACCTGGAAGATATTTTTGTATTAAAATCCCTTGAATTTTGAAATGCTATCATAGCTGCTAAAGTGCAGGGTTGATCTCCTAAAGTACCTCTGCTTTTTACTGAATAGGTTGAATATTAAGACATGTATGATGGTGAGAACTGTACGTTTTTCTGTGGTATCTTAGCTGTATATAGGACACTACTAAGACTCATTTCCTTATAAAGAACAGACGGTTATGTTATGTTTAGAGATATACCTTTTTGTCTCCATTACAGCCTTTCTGGTGAAAGAGAAATCAATAGAGAGGTACTGGTTTCGGTTATTATGAGGTATAGCTGCAGCGTGCTGGAAATTTAGTATCTTGAATTCATCATCCTGTGATTGATCTAGACTTACAGGAAAGTTCTATAATGTTAGTGAATAAATCATTGGATGTGACTTTTCGTGCCCAGAAGCAGTTCCATGTTTCAACACATCTGTAGCTTGTTGCAGGTGTGATACCAGCATATGAACTTGTTTTGCTGGAGTCACACCAAAGCTTTGATTTCTATGTCTCACACCCTTTCAATCCAGTGGCCATATTTCCTGTGATGAGCCTTGTTTTGTCATAGACAAAATCGTTTTGCCACATCTTGTAGGGCTGCTGTAATGTGGCAGGTAGCCGCTGAAACTGGCCAGTGCATTGGCCGAGAGCAAATCAAAGCGTTCCCTAGTCATCTCTGGTGGCTGTCACATCTGCTTGGAGCTGCACACGTGGCATTGTACAGGGACTGTCCTGTCAGCAGCTGGTGATAGCACTGCCTTACTGCCTGTCTTGTGCTAGCCACATAGCCTACAGTTCCGCTTTATCAAGAAAGATCTTGAGTGCAAATTGGAGCACAACTCAAGTACTTCAGTTTCAGAGTTCTTCATGTATTTTTCTTTTAGCTTGCTGAGATGTACTCAAAACACCTAGGTGTTTTTATAGTCCAAATATCTTTCTGGCTGCCAATGTAGAAAGATAGTATTTGTGGGATTCTGTTATAGCATAATAAATCAAAAGCAGTCCAGCAAGCATGTATACAGAGATCAATATAGCACATCAAAAATGGCATCATTATGCACTATGTCTATAAAGATAAAATAAACTGTCAATGTGAATTCAGAACCTGAGCTGAAAGACTGGCACACGAATGACACTTTTGTATATGAATGGAGCTTGAAAAGGCTATTAGTTATTTTAGAAACCTGATTTATCTATTATATTCAGTGTACAGATGAAACCAGCAATATTTACCTTTTTCTTTGATCTCTTTGACTTCTTGGAAATGTTCTTTACTTTTGTGTGGAGATGATATAAAACCTTGGGAGGGAGAAAAAGGAGCAATATACTGAATGGGAAATTGAATTGTGTATATTAGTATTTGAACTTCTCACATAAGCACTAAAAATAATTTGTTGTAGCATGCCTTCAAACAAAATTAAATTTGATGCTTTGAGACTCTTAATTCAAAGCTCTCCACAGTTTGATCTTTGCAAAACAAGGTTTAGAAAAGGGATTAAAACTGCTATGCTTCCGGAAGATGTATTTCAGCATACATTAAGAGCTCAGCTGGCATAATGCTGAAATCCACAGGAGTCTTTCTATGGATTTTGGGTTTCAGATTGTGCCTCAGATTATCTCCGTTTATTCCGTAGGCTCATTATATACCCAGGCAGAGAGCAGGCTGCCACTGCTGTACCCTGGTGTGACTGCCTCGCAGCTCCTGAACGCAGCACTAACAAACGAGGCAGTCGGAGTGGGCTCTCCTTTCAGAATGGTAAGAAGTGGTAGAGCACTGCCAGGAAATTCTTAGTTAACCACATCTAGATCAAGCTTTAGAAACCCAACTGCAGCACAGGCAACATTTATGCTTTGGCTTTCGGAGCTAACACTAAATTTTCTAAGGCAGTTAATGAACAAAAAGATGCTTCTGTGAAAAGCATCTTGCCTTCCAGTTGCTGCTGTCCTCACCTATAGCAGTGAGGGCACAAACAGCTGGAGTTACAGTGACAGGAGTTAAGAGCTCTGGCTTTTTCCTCTTTGTCACAAGCAAGGTGTGAAGTTTAGAGATTCTTGGCTTAAAGTGCATTGTCCTGTCCTTAGCACTGATGATAGAAGAACAGAGTTAGTACTTGAAGTAACGTGGGGTTTTTTTGATTAAACAGACATGTACTTAAATTCCAGGAAAATATTGTTTTCTTTCAATAAGGTAGACATGCACTTGGCTAGTGACAAGGAAGTCCAGTCCCTGCAGTCCCATGATGTTCCACAATAGGGTATTCAAAATTCATAGAAAACTTTCTTTGCATGCTAGCACAGTTCATAGACTTATCAGTCTTAAACATGCTAAAGAGCAGTAAGAGAAAAACAGATCTGAGTGATAACAACCCACAAGAAGGAATGGGTTTCCTTCTGAATAAAACTCTGATCCTAAGATCTCATTTTAAAAGTCTTTGCAAGACACGGTGACTGAGCTTTGTGTCAAAAGAAAATCATGATGATGTCTTTATCTAATACTGTTTCTAGACACTCTGCATAGTTCTCCGTCTACAGGTTTTTCTCCTTGCCAGGAACAAACATCAAGAAAGAACAAATTGAAAAATAGGAGAAACAGCAAAGTTCTTTAGGGAATTTGGATATCAACTTAGCAGTTGTAATCTTTTTTTGTGAGCTGGTGTAATTTCATTCTCTATTTTCCTTCCCTCCTCCTGCCTCAGAGAAGTAGTCTATACAAGGAGAGAATATGGAAAGGGTTGAATCTATTCTCTGCTGTCTGTGTAGCTTGAGTGTACCATCCAAACCCCCAAGAGTCTGGGAGTGATCTTACCCTCTATTTAAAAATTACTCAAGTCACTCTTGCTTACCTTGGCGTAGCAGCAGGTGATGAGCACCAGAGGCAGGAGGTATCCCACCAGCAGGATGGTAATCTTGTACATCTGCTTGGCTGTTGAACCATCTGCCCAGTGCTCCCAGCAGAAGGAGCTGTTGGGTGCTTGCTGATGACCACTCATGAGGGCCTGGTGCTGGGCCACAGGGATGGCAATGAGTAGAGAGAGCAGCCAAATGACACCCACGCCGAGGGCAGCGTTGCGCTTGCTGCGGATGCACGGTGAACGCTTGGCATGGACCACAGCAATGTACCTGTCCACAGACATAGCCACCAGAGTAAAGATGCTGACCAGCATTGTTGCCATGGCCAAGTAGTGAACCCACTTGCAAAAGAAGGCACCAAAGATCCACTCTGGCAGGGAGTAGATGGTGGCCTGGAAGGGGACGCAGAAGAGCAGAAAGGAGAAGTCTGCAATGCTCAAGTTCAGGATGAAGATGTTGGTAGCACTGCGTGATGGGCGTCCCCCAGGCCGGAGACGCCCCAAAACAACCAACACCAATGTGTTTCCTACCATTCCTAGGAGGAAAATCAACCCAAAAAGCACTGGGACAATTACCACCTCCGGACCGCCCCTGGTTGCTCCTGACCAGCAGGTCAGGGCCCCTGTTTGGTTAGTCTCAAGGCTGCACTTGCTGATGTTGGCTCCAAGGGAAAGCACAAAATTGTCTTCCTGCTCCTCCATGGAGCCAGGCTGCTTGGAAGGCAGGAGCCGTTGCTGTAGCCCCGACTGCTGTCGAGCAGGTCTGTGTTTTTTAGTGGTGGCCAGAGGCTGAATGCTTGAGTTTTCCAATGTTCCGTGTCTTTCCTTTGGGAAGCAATTTTCTTCAGATGCTCTGGTGTAGGTTGTTCCAGGAACTGGCAAAAAGAGGGCTGAGGGATTAGTCTCATCCAAGAGGTAACTGCAGGTTTGGCAGTTAATGCTGGAGAGAAGCTCATGTGATAGAGAAACAGTCGGTGTCAGAAGGGCTGAGGAGGAGGCTGCGCCGGTGGTTGGATCAGAAGGAAAGCAGCTGCAGCTCGGCTTCCTCATGCCCCTCCTTTTCTGCTTCCCTCCCACACCACTCCCCTGGATGTGTGGCTGTCATGCCTGCTTTCCCAGCTCTGCACAGAGCTGTGGCAGAGAGAACAAATGCCATCTGCAACCAGAGCCCTTCAGAAAATAACCATTGATCACTGTTGTCCTCATACATTACTAGTGAGGAGGGGAAAAGCAAAGGCAAGTTCACGTCCAGAGGCATGGGTCAAGCAGCAGCTGCTGAGCAATAGCATGTGCAACTCTGCAAGGAGCAGCATTGGAACTGGCTGCATGAGGAGGAAAAAGGCTAAAATGTTCATTAATGGCAGCATTTTTGTGTTTGTTTTATATTTAATGTGCTCACATTAGATCACAAAAGCAATCTGAATAGTTCTATTTTCACACCACAGAACAAAAACCTGGGAGAGCCTTAGATTCAGCAGTTGGATCTTGCCACTTCTTGGATATCTGCCCAAATTCCTTAGTGCCTGAATATTCATGGATCTTGTTGATTCAACTGTAAAGATGTTCTGTGTTCAGCCCAGTAGTATCAAGAGTATCTGCATTGGAAAAGGGTAGCTGTGAGTGGCTGCAATATTCTCTGCCAGGGAACAGATATGGATTAAAAAATGAGTTATAAATTAATAGCTTAGTTATTGTGGGGTTTATGCTTACTTACAGAAACTGTATGTATGTTTTAGAGGGCACTAAGTAACTTGGTTTTAATGGTCTATTTCCTCATATTTCTTAAGAGACTGTGTGAACTCTACTAGTAGTAACGAAGGGACAAAGTTTAGGCAAACGTTAGTGGTACTGGCACACAGTGACTTATGCATGCAGGACAGCTTCTTGCATAGAACACACATCTCTATTTTCAGCGGTTACAAACCTAAGCACTTGGTCAGGGTGGGCTACCACTGGTTCCTGTGGATGTGAGGTTAAAACTGGAGGGAGCCCCTTAATATTTGGGACAAAGTTCGGAAAGTGAGAATTGCCCTCCCTTGTGACATGTTGCTGAGCTTATCGAGCCACCGTAGTGCTGTTTTTTTCTGATATACTCTTTTAGAATATGTTATGAAGCTAGACTCCTTATTTCCCCCCCTAGTTTTGAGGCTGGTTATGGGTTGAGGTGGGAAGTGGCCGGGGAGTGAAAAACATCTAAGTTGCAATGGAAAAATCTGTCCTTGTGTGCCAGTGAGCAGGTCACTGGGGCTGGACCAGCTATTTGGGTGCCACCTGCTCTCCTCGTCCCCTGCGGCCCGACTGCTTTGCGCGCTGTGACACCTCACATACCACCAAGTCTTCCAGTCCCCCAAATCTCCTGTGGGTTTGCTGGGATCTCTGCCCTCGGTTTGCAATGTTCGGAGATCCTGCTGGCCCTGGGGCTGTGCTGCGGATTTAAGTGCCACCTACTGGCATTTCGCCTTCACTTCTTTCACGCAGTTGTCCCAGAAGGTACTACTTAAGGAGCACCTGCAACAATCGCAACAAATGAAATGAAAGCGTGCTACTTTTTTCTTCTTCTTTCGGTCGGTTTAGGTAAAATAATAACTGCAGCACACGTGGTTTCTGTTGCAGGAGATTTGAGACAATGCATGCAGGTGTTTGAACATTGCATGTGTATGTCACCTGCAGGACAAACACAGGTTTTTGGATCTAAAAGATTGCATGGCATACTACGTAAAAAATGAGCTGAGGATGCAACAGTTCCAGCGGTGAGTGGTGACACATCATGGGATTGTTTTGATTTGTAAAAAAACTCTTCAAATATTCCTAAATTATTACAGAGGGGGCATAACCAGCTTTCTTGTCTGTCTGAGAATTTTTTTTTTTTTTAAATGGACTGCTTCAGTTGTATGTGTGTTTGTGGGTTGGTTTCCTCCCCCCTCCCGATCTTAGTGACAGTGTTATAACTGGAGGAGTGGGAGGAAAGGTGGATGGAAGGTGGTAGTTACCTGCTGAATTAGACATCAGTAACCTAGGTGCAAAAACTCAGCTTGCATTCGGTAGGGTACGGAGATGCTGCAAATCTGACTTCAAATGGTGGCTGGTGTGGGAGTATTCCTGACTGCTCTTACTTTGGAGGGAAAAATTTCAGCAAAGCATGTAAATTATCACTGGAAAACTTAGCCTGAAGCTATGCTTACTGCAGCATCAAAAATTTCCAAAAAAGGTAAACGTTCCTCCTTCTGTTTCTCTCTTTCTGCCACTTCTCAACTGCTTTAGATGATGTGGTTTTGACAGGGAGAAATCCCCTGTCCTTGAGAATTCACAGCCCAAATGCAGTTGGAAGGGAACTGACCGTACTGAGACAAAGAATTTGCAATAAGACTTATTCATGAGTCCAACAAGGAGGAAAAGATTAAGTCACTTTACTGAAAGCAGGAGCACAAATAACAAGTGAATATGTAATGTCTGATTTGCTGGGATCGTTCACATAGTGTGTAGTACTTTCAAGTTCGTGGAGTTTCACCTCAAAACCAGAAGCAATGCACTGGATCAAGACAAGAAACATTTAAACATCACTTAGAGGATGCAGGAAAAGGAAACTGAATATTCTCTATGACAGAAAAGTCATTGTAGCCTGACAGTCATTACCTAGATCAAGGCAGAACTGGGAGCCAGATGCTGATGCCTTTGTCTTGGCTAACGTTGGGCTACATGAAAGCATTGGACTCGCATGCTTGAGTCCCTGACTGAACAGGCATCAGATGTGTTGTGTTGAGAGAGGACAGTGCTGGAGCTGCACAGTTAAATTGATGGTCCCATAGTGAGGAGAAGAGAGGTAGAATGTCAGCCCTAGGAACAAGGTGAAGGGGAACCAAAACATTGCATGGTTGTATTTAAATGGTAACATTTTTAGCCTGTGTAGGTACAAACTAATTTGTCCGTTTTTCTGATTGCTAATGGGTGCTTCAGCTCCTAATTATACTGAACATCAGGTATGTTGTAAATCACTCTTACTGTTTTGATAGTCACGGTTCAGCTTTTTGATACTTGTGCATTAGCTCTCTGTGCCTCTTGACTTTTGAGTGTCCAGGTTTTGGCTTTGAGTTCAGCAGCTGTCACTGTATACTGTGCTCTTCAGAAGGCTGACTTGGCCTGAAAAGCGCTTTAAGCTGAGTGACAAGCTACTAAGAAACAGTAATGATAGGTCTGAAGTCTCTGTATTTGGATTGTATAGGATCTTTCCAATTGTGATTCTGAGCTTGGCTATGCCCTCATAAGAGAAGATGCAGTGTCAATTCCTCTTGGAGTATGACCCCAAGAGGGGCAGGAAAGCCTGCTGTCTGCTTTCTGCCCAAAAAATGAGAGCCCATATTCCATTCCTTTCCAACCCTGCATAATCCCTCTCCTAAAAGAACCCAAAACCTTCATCCCCTAGACACTAAATTACTTTTCCACTTGGCTGTAAGCCAAACTATGGTGTAGTCTTGCTCATGTAGGAACTATGATTAAGTGCTGCAGTGAGTACAAGCATCACAGGCTAGAAGAAAACAAAAATTGACTGTTCAAGCTAGGCACTTAGTGGAGGAAAGAGGGGGTTACAAAATGTAACTTCTGCTTAATGAATTTTACAGTTAAAAAGTCAGTATAATGAATAAGTAAAGTCTTTCAACTTTTGTGAGCTATGAGATTTGAGTCTTTTTTGGGTGGAGAATTGGAATTGATCCTGTGTATCTCACTTGGACCATGAAAACGTTAAATACCATATGATACGGAAAGAGAAGCATCTTTTATGGGGAGTCTGAAAATAGTTAATATGCTATGTCAGTATGTGAACTAAACTGGAACTTCAGTGGTGATAAAGAGCCATTCCCTCTCACCTATGGATCTTGGAGGGCCACACAGGAGTTTGGTAAATAGCTGCTGATTTGGTACAACCTGTGTGTGTTTGCGTGTGCACAGGGAGGAGCCTTCCAAGCACGGAAGGGGGTGGTTTAATCAAACAGCTGGCTTAAGGAGTAGTCTGCTGTGAATAGGTAACTATAGTCACAACTACCAAAGATCAATCACTTGGTCTCTTTTGAAGAGTTTCGATTTGATCTGAAAGGTTTATTAGACTGTGAAACTCTTTCCTGGTGAAAGGGGTTTAGATTGAACATAACTGGGAGTCCTTGTGTTTTAACTGATGACAGCTTCTAGCACAGCTGCTCTGAGCACTATGTTGTTGCCATTGAGATGGTACAGTCAGGATTTAAAGCAGATAGAGATTTATTGGTTGATTTGTAATCTATTTGTAGTCAGTTTATACTATTTTTCTCTGGAACTGGCTATTGGCTGGCTTCATTTGTAGTAAGTGTTGACTGAGGTAAGAGCTTGTGGAGTACCCAGCCATGTAACAGTGGCAAAATGAAGCATACTCTTAAATGTAAATGTAAGCTAGCTACTCAAACTGTGACAAACCATGAAAAAGTGTTCTGTACTTTCCCTCCCCAGCAAGGGCAAGAAGATCCTAAGGGTGGATCTGTGAAAATGTGCATCACTAGTGCACTTCGGAACTGAGACTGGTAATTGTCCCTGCTTCTTGTACCGCAGTCACTCTCCAAATTGACTTCTATTGGTCTGCACTACTTCCTAGCAAGTACAAAACCTAAAATATGGTAAGCTGAACTCTGGAAATGTTCTGATTTGGTGGAACTTTGTGTTGTATTTTACTCTAAAATTTGCATGGAGCTGATCTGAAGTGAATATGGTTCCCTCAAATGATTAGACCATTAACCTGTTTCTGTAGGTTAAATAACTTTAGATAAAATTCTAACTGATTTTTGACACTTAATCAAAGAAAGGACTGGCTTAGTACAAGGTACTTCAAACTAAGAAAAGTCATTTTGGTTCCAAGTCCTTCAGTGTTATATCCACACTGCTGTCGGGTTTATGCCACTTTCCAGGAGAGTCAGCTCTTGCAAATTCCAGCTTTCTCTCATCCATTTTAATGGGCTGGGAGAGGGAGCTGAAGTATACAATCAGTTTCCTTTTACAAAGATTTATGGAACACTACAATTTTTTCAGAGAAACTTTTGTTTTGGTCAGTACCTGAGTGAAAGGGTTGTGGAACTTCTATTTTAAGTCTTGCAGCATCTTCAGATTATTCACTAGGAATGATCTGTGGGTAGTTTATCGATTTTTCCGGGTATCTTGGCAGTCTTCATTCTCTGAGGGAATGGCGTTAAAACAGTAAGTATTTCTAAAAATCTCTTGGGAGGCTTTACAGGAGATTGAGGCCACAAGACAATATATAGTCTGCACGCTGACTGCCCGACTGCTTATATGCGGTCATAGAGTGCAGGCAGTGTATTTGAGAAGAAAAAAAAATTTCCTGACTGATGTAGGCTGCGTGGAAATAGCTCCCTCTAGTGGTGAGAAGACATATCCAGTGTTACAGAATATTCTTGGATGTATGAGAAACTAAGGTAGGTATTCAGAAGCTTTGGAATAGATAGAATTAAAAAAAAATTAAAAACCCCCAGCCAGACAACTTCCAATAATTACTGCTTCAGTGTGTACATAATTTGCTGTCCCCTAAATGTATGCGGCTCATGTTCAAACAGTTGTGTTTAAGAGTGTGTCTGTAGAAAGCTTCAAAACAAATCGGAGATTTGCCTTTCTCATCCTGAAGAGCTATTTTATAATGACCTGTAAAGTCAGTCTCTGAGGTAGAAAATTATGTGGGTGATAAACAGCTCCCATTCAACCTGATCCAGATCAAGAGAGCAGAAACTTTTTGTCCAATCTTCCTCTGAGCAATCTACCATACAGTTATAAAGCAACTGATAATAATCTCTTTGCCAAGCTCTTTTATCTCTTGAAGTAGTGTTTCATATTGTATGCTAAGATAAAGACTTTATTAATGCCAGAACCTACCATCTGCTAAAGGAGACTTAAATATAAACTCTGGTAAAAGGCTTAAGGCTCCGAGTAGCTCTTACACCTTTCAGGTGCTCTGCTAAAATAGCTAATCTACTGTTTAAAAAAAAATAATAAAAAATCTCCATTTTCTGTAGAGTAGGTCTGGGGCTATGTTTTTAAAAAACCCCACACAGTGTCTTTTTCTCCCTCTGTTCTGTGACTTGCATGTTGAATGCTCACAACGCTTTCTGATAGTTTAACTACATGCTGTGTTCAGCTTACTATTCCCAGAGAAGAAGTTAAATTAGAATAAGTCATGTGAAACTTGCATTGATTTCTAGTATATGCTATGGCATATATGCAGTATATGCTTAGGCGAGGGAAGGCTCTAATGTGCCAAAGCTGATTCAGTCTTGTGATCAGATATTCTGGGAAGTTACACAGGGGAGTGTTTTTAGTTAAGCTCCATGTTGTATACAAACAGTCATTTAATTCAAAACAATTGGTGAATAACAAAACCTGCACCCTTCTCTCTATGTTGCAGGAGCTCCAGGTAATATAAAGGGTAATTTGTCAAAATCCATTTTAATGCAACCTGTGTTGGAAATCTTTCAACTACATCAATGTATGACCCAGTAATCCAAGATCTAATTGTTTTATTTAACTTCCTTTTAAGATTATCTAGGTTATAATGGGAACTCTTGAGTACCTTTTTCTGTGAACTCCAGTGAGAATCTCTTTGAAATGAGGTACAGCTCAGCTCTGCTGGGCTGAGAAATACATCCGGGCTGAATAACTGACTAGGAGGACTGCAATTGAGCTGTTCAGCTATCTTTGATTTGACAGTTGTAAACCATATGTGAAACCTTTCCCTTTTGGTAAGGAATCAGTAACAATCCTCTGCAATCACTTTGTGGATTTTTTGAGCATATTCTCAAGATCTTTTGCTGTGCTGATGAATTAGACTGCTGAGAAGTGAAATTAGTACTTCAGTGAAAGCTTTTCAGCTTTAGCTACTTAGTGAACAGTCTAAGTCCCATCAGCTCCGTTCTTGAAGCAATAGCATCTTGAAAACTCTAAGAATTCAAAAGTCACAGTGATTTCTCTCTGTGTAATAGGCATAATGGTTGCACATACAAATAAAAGCAGCAGTGTAGAAATAGCAGGCTCTATGTAAACCGAAGTGTGTGTTGCCATTGACTTTCCTTTAGGCACTTTGGCATCCTCTTTTGAAGCGCTTAAGCAAATTAAGAACTGGTGACTTCCTTGTCTCTCCTAAAGTGACACTATCTCAGGCATGATGAGGCAGGTCTGGTTAAACACCACAGCAGTATAGATGCTTCTTAGTGTGGGGCTAAGTCCTTTTCTTTTGCATGTCTTCCTTACTGGACAGGTAGATGTCTGGCAGCTATTCCTAATTATAAATAGCCTCCAAATTACTTTTGCCATACCTATAATTTATAACAAAATTACTCTATTTGAACAGCCAAGAGTATTGTATCCACACTTTGCTTGCAGACTTTCTTCTGCAGTTTAATTTTTGATTATTCAGGTAGAGTTGTTTAACAGTGCTTGTTATTCATTTACAACCAACCGAGTAATAAACTATGATTTGTGCTCTAGTAGAAATTACATTGAAATGAAGTATGGATAAAGAAGATTGTTGGACATGCAGTGTTGGCAGGTATACGTAAAATTAGGACAAGAAGATGCCCAAACCATAAACCTCAAACCAAATGCTTGTTGATACTTTTTGCTTGCTCTGTAGACAATAAGCAATGTGTCCTGGCTCGTGTCATCAGATTCAAGATAAGGGATCTTTTCCTGTGTGCTCCTGTGCTTTGGTGCCCAGCTCTTTTGTAAACTGAGTGTGGTCAAAGTGATGTAAGTGATGTCTCACATTTTGGCCTTTCATGGAAGAACAAGGAGTCTTGATTCGGGTCGTCATATGCGACGTATTTGTAAACACATGTATGACTTGATGTAAAGTGTAATCAAATGCCAACATGGAATCTGAGGAGACGTACTTGTGAGAGCAAGAAGCAGAACATCACCCTGGAGACACGCTGCTCCCTCTGCTAAATACCAGTCTTGCTGGTGTTTAGCTGAAGAGAGGTGAGAAGACATTACAGCTTCGCTGGAGTTCGTGAGCTTGGTCTATACTGATTTGAAAACCAGACCATTCTGTGACAGCATGAAGACACTCGATTAGCTTCTCACAGTGATAACCTAGTTCGAAGCTGGCTCACAAACCTGTTTTTCCAATGTGTGTATCAACCGGAGTTTATCTAGCTTGCTGGATAAGATCACTGTCTGGTTCATCTCCGAAAACTCCTCTTTCTGTAAGAAGGTAATAGTGTCAGCTGGCTGCCTCTGGAGCGTAATGAGTTCTGCTATAGCTCTCCTCACCAAGTGCTGCTTTCTTGCTGTGTAAATCGCCCTTTTACTCAGTCACTCCAGACTGTGTCACAGTGCTGCGAAAGTGTCCACGCTGTGCTTCAGTATCATCTTAGCAAAAGGTTTCCATGGTGATTTTCTCTCATAGCTGCTTGGAAGTGCTCTTTTCAGCAGAACCACGGCAATCTTCCATCTACTGCCTCATTCAGACTACTGCCAAATTCCTCAAAGAAACCTGTTCTTAACCATCACAGTATGTTGTAGAGATGTTAGGATCAATTTTTTTCTGAGATAGTTTAAGTTGGTAAATTTTTTAGTCTATCAAAGACACCCCAAGACAAAGTACTTTGAAGTCTTTTATTAACACTTCTGTGAAAAAAAAAAATTTTAAAATATTATCTATAGGAACTCTTATTTGCAGACAGCTGTGAATGTTTAAGAGTACATGCTTGTGCTTCGTGTCAGATTTTGAGGCAGCTAACAAAATACTTGCAGCAAATTCTAGTGTGAGTGTTTTGTGGTTTTTCTTAGGTTTTTGGGGTATGGGGTTTTTTTTGTTTTGTTTTTTACATTTGAGTTAGTTTCTCTGAAAGCCTGTAGCAGACTCTGAGCAATTTTGCTTGGTTTCTGGGAACAAACAAACCCACCCATGTGAGGCAAGCTAGTTTGCATCTTGGTTCACAGAAGTAGTCTATGGTTCTGACAATTAGCAATCAGTCACTAGATCTCAGATTAGGTATGCTTTTAATTGGGAAGCTCCTGCCACCTTGTGGCAAGAAATTTCACCTTTCTTGAATAAAAAGAATGGCATCATCTGAACTGTTTTCATGGATACTGGTCAAACTTGAGTTGTCAAAGTTTAACAGCTTCAGCCATCCACAAGACACAGGGACATGAGAAAAAAGTTTGTTTTCCTCACTTGGTTTGTAACCTCTTTGATCTCCTAAGCTTAGATTAATATTTCTCACAAGGTCTTGTCTGAGAAATATTTGCAAACATGCTGACTTAAATTAAAATGATCAACAAACCTCCGATCACCTTCTCCAAGTATGAACACATTCCATTTTGGGACCTGAAACTAATGCCAAGATCAGTAGAGAATGGAATTTAATTTGCAATAGTTAAGACTGCCTGAATTGCTATTTTTATGAAAAGAGAAATCTTAATAGGTAGAATTTGCTCTTCCTCATGTGTTGTAGCAGTTTCTAATTAAACCACTGATAGCTACACTCAAAAGTGACAAAGTGACAGCCTTGGAGGTTGCAATCTTTATGTAGAAGTAGAGTACCAGGTTTGGATACTTGATAAGCAGGATTTATAATACTATTTTAATATGAATTATACCTAAGCCATTTCACTGTATGTAATTTTAAAGCTGATTTTTCCCCACAAAAAAACCCCCACAACTATATCCATGCCAAATGCTGGAGTGCTATTATGTAAAGTAATGATGCCACAGGCAGGTAGGGTATAAGGATTTTATGGAGAAACCAAACTGAAGTTAGAAATGGCTGCCACAGTAGGTATCTGCATTTGCAAAGCCCTACTTTCCCAGCTATAGTAGCCTACAATTTTATCTGTGCTGGTAGTAAAAACACTACCACTTTGGATGTGTAAGTATTGAAATTAGTGAAGCTGCTCTGTGGCTGGAACAAGCCTTCCTAGTGTGAAAAAGAGTTCCAACACATAATGTTATCACTCTGTGTCCTGAGAACACCTGGTAGGAATGTAAGTGCTGCAGTTATAGCTTCTCAGCTTGCTCCAAAGTATATCCGAGGTGAATATAACAAGATATAAATGTAAGGATAGCTGTTAGCAAGGAGAAGGAGCTGTGTCACAACGTTCTGGACAATAAAGATAGCTCTCAGGATATTTAGTAAGAGAACAATCCTACCAGATGGGTTCTGCAGGAAGGAGGTACATCACAAATGCCACATTATAAGAATTATTATGCACGAACAGCTGCTAAGGCTCATCCAGGGCTATTGAAATAAAAAGATAGAAGAAACCTGACTGTGAACCAAAGAAAGAATTTGGCTTTTAGTAGCTTTAAAATGAGTTACGTTCTGAATATGAGAAGAGTGAGCTGTTAAAAGTCCAAGCAGGAGTTTAGTGGCTCAGCAAAAATTGTTTTTAAGAACGAGTTGATGACCTTAGTTTTCCTAGAGTTATGTGGAAACATGGAGTTTTAGGTAGACATCAGATCAGTGATTTATCTTTACAAGTAGAGAAAATGAACAAAATAGGAAAAGTTAATTGCAAGCAATGATGGTTATGTAGTACTTGCTTTGGAAGAAGGGGATGCAAATTTGAAAAGTTGAAAATTAAAAAGGACTAAAACTAGACCACAAGTGGGAACATGAATCTGAGCCTGTTATTTGCCGCTTTACATTAAATTTGGGAGATACTTTCCTCTCATAAGCATAAAAATGGACATGACCTGGATCAAGCTTCAGATTAGGTAGAGGGTATCTTCTAAAGAAAATATTTGTCTTTTTCTCAATACTAAATTCATATTGTTTAGGGTCCTTTAGTCCACTTGAGCTGGTGGTAAATGTTTAGGAGTGAGGATTGCCAAATTAGTAATGTGCAGCAGAATTCCACGTTGATGTGGGAGTTTCTGTTTAACCTTTTCCAAGTAGTGAGAACTAGAGGATTTTTGACTGATGTATGTTCCAGTTGAGACATGACTTGTGCAACAGCTCTGTGGAAGCTTTAACTGTGAGGCTTGATTACTTCTCTGCAGTGGAATCATAAACAAAAGCACGCTGCTCTTTTGGTTTTCTGTGCAAAGCAAGATAGAAATGATGATAAGCAAACTTCTTCTGAAACTGCAGGATCGTGTTTTTGCACACATTTCTTTGGGTGGGAGAGAAAACTCCCAGTTGTTTCAGAGACAAAGTATCTTTGAAAAGGTCACCTGTACTTTGTGAGCATTTCGACCTTTACGAATATCATACAATGGCACTGTAAGTCCTGATTAAAATCCAGCAGGTATAGTAAGAAGGAGTAGATATTTATTGGCTTATATGTAGTCCATGTGGTCAAATCAGGTCAGCAGTAAGATGCACACCTGTACCTGTGCTTACTGTAAGTTCAAATCTGAGAAACTCCTGTCAGAGCAAGTCAGCAAAAAGGGGAGCGGCAACTATCAGAGATTGCAACAAGGGACATTCCAGCTGAACACATAAAGTGAATAAGCAAACACTGGAACAGTGGTCTGGAAAGGTTGTTCAATCTTTTTTCCTTGCAGGCTTCAAAACTTCCACCGGATGAGGCTCCTCAGCAACCTGAGCAAACTTTGAAGTTACCTTAGCTGGGATCAGGTGGCTGGACTAGATAGGATCCCACCAGAAATCCCTTCCAGCCTAAATTATTTTGCAGTGAGGACACCTGTTTCTAACTGATATAAACAGAGCGGAGTTAAACACATCATGTGTCCATGAGCAAATGTACAATGGGACTGCACAAGCAGCCTGCCACGAGAGGGAGGAAATACCGAGTTTTGAAGAGCCACGAGGCTTGTGGGTGCAGGGGTGGGCGGTAGCTGCTTGCAGACCTTCTATCTCCGAAAGAGACGATCTCCAAATGCATGTTTAGTGTGAAGCCTGTGACATGTGAGCCAAAGAAGGAGGATGTTTCTTGGTTGCTGTTCTGGTGCCAGGAGGAGCTGGTGCCAAGCTTTAGCCATTGTATCCAACGCAGTGGAATGTGGATTTCGACTCTGCTGCATTTTCAGAGAAAGGTAACCTGCTCCAAGAAAAACCAGTAAATCTTATGTCAACTTCCACTTTTCAGCTCTACTCAGTCAGCATGGAAAAAAGCTGTGTGAGTTTTGTATTTTAAATAGAGCTCTTGTGCTTGTAATACTTCAGTTTTTCAACTGATTTCTGAATGATGATTTACTTCTGTGTTATTTCTTACGCAAATAATTTCAAAGGCAGGTGAGTCTTACTGTCAAAGTATGAAGAATATTTTGCATGAAACCTAGAAGGTACTTGTATATAGCAAATCTGTAGTAAATTCTTGTAGTTACCAAGATCAGCATTTTTATACAAATATGGTGAATGGGGATTTAGTAATGTATAGATAATTTCTGTTAGCAGTGAAACTGCTTTATGAACATGTGGGTATGCTTCCTGCCTAAAAGTCTTCCTGAAAATCATTATTAACAGTGGATATTTGGACTAAAATTTACAATGTGTAGCAGTTTTTTATAGCATCAGAGCAGTGTTATTGTGTGAACTTGGTACTTTCTCTTTAGGCATTTTGAACTGACAAATTAGGTGGATTTCTGGAATAGCAGTTATACTGTTTTATGGCACAGGGTGCATAATAATGAGGGTACATACAAAATCATAGAGTTCTCTTTAGAGTAATTTCATCAGGATCTGGCGGAGTTATAGAAATAGTGGTTACAGATCTGATCTATATTTTGAGTTGGGGAAATTGAAATGACAAAATGCCTGCAGAAATTAATTGGCTTTTGTGATAACAGCTCACCAGAATTCTTATGCTTGAACATTTTTTTGACCTTTCATTTTTAGTGTTTTGGATGCTGAACTGCCACAAACAAGTGTAACACTTTCTAGATTAGAGATACAAGTGGGTTTTTTTCACAGTGGTCACAAGGTCTGCATTTGTGGTTAAAAGGTAAGCCTATATTTGTGCTTTGGTGTTTGAAGGAAGCCTCTAGGGTTGCCATAAGGCAGAGAACCTCTCATGGCTCTCTGTCCTTTATAGTTCTGCGGAAGTGCTGTTTCACTAAAGTTTTTGGGTCTCACTGTGTGTGTGTATTTCTGGTGCGTGCTTATGGAAGAAATTCTTCTCTAACACTGCACTCCCATCTGAGGAAGGATTTCAAGAGTGGCTGTCTTTCCAGTAATTCCAGCAAATTTTGCATTTACATACCAAAGAGAACATAGTGCTGTTTTTTAGATTGGAAAAACGTGGGCAGCACAAAAAAACCCCGAACAACAACAACAAAACAAACAAACAACAGCACCCCACCCAAAAGCAATACAAAACCCGACAACTTGCAAACCATCGAACCCATGGTGTGTTTGAGAATGCTCTCTTTTAAAGCTGTTCCTGGCCATCTCTACTGAGAGTTCTTGCTTGAGTGTTTTGCTTGAAGCAGCTGTGAGGGAGAGGCAGTTGCACTCCACTGTGGCACAAGGACTCAGATGGGCTTCCTTGTGCGGAAGCAGAGTTCATTACCTCCTGTCAGAGCAATATTTCTGTAGGCTGCATCCATTACGGTAAAACTTGGTTGTTAATGCTCAGTAACATTCACCCATGTGGCCTTCGTCTCTCTCACTGTTCTATAGTGTTGTTTTCTGAAAGCAGCCTCCAAACATTTCTGGAATATTAGTAATATTTTGGATCTTGGCAAAACCCTGCCAAAACAAATGAGTCTGTTGGGAGTAGGAGCTGGGGAGGACATGATTTGCACTGACCCTGGCAGGGAGAAGAGCACATGTTAAACAAGGGACAGGAGCACGGGGCAGGGGGCCCAGATGGGTTGAAACCAGCTGTGATCCATACAGTAGTGAGTATATTCACAGGGGGGAACCCTGGAGTAGTTGTTGGCTCAAGTCTGTACATGCTATTCATTGAGTTCTGTTTTGCATTCCAGGAAAGAAGTATTGCAAGATCTGAGAAAGAGGAGACTGCGTGTTAACAAAGCAGGCAGCTGGCTCACTGCATGAAGCACTCCTGGCCTGCCCTTCCACTGAGGTCTGTATTCCTAAACTGGACAGTTTTGCATGATAATGGGGTCTGCTGCAGTGCTATAGAAGTAGTTGTCAGGGTGGTCTGATTTGTTCTGCCTTTATGAGATTATGCCATAAAGCCTATCTTTCTTGTTCATAAGTGAATTTCAGTAACTTAGGATTTCTGAGGAAATAATCCTCGTCATTAGTAACTGGATAAAAAAATGCATAGCACTGTCAGAACTCCTATTTACTTCAAAATGACTGGATTCAGCAGTTTGAATTTCTCAGAAAGTCTTAAAGACTGTTGACAGGAAAAAGAACCATGAAGTAAAGGAGAACAGTGAGAACTAAGAGGAACTAGAGTAGTTAGCCTTTTCTTAAAGGAAGCTACGAGAAATTTTTATCTGTAATAATATTTGCTGTGGAATTGTTTTAAAGGAGGAAGCAATGAATTTCCTGTACTTTGACTGCAAAGAGATCTTGCCAGCTAAGGTTGTATTGCACCTGAAAAACTCGGGGGCTACAGGCATGATGGATAGCATGTGAAATATTCACGGATGCGCTTAAATACAAGGCTACAAACTAGAAGTCATTTTCTTTCTATGTGGCACTACTGTAATTGCCCCTAGTGGGTTCCTCTTTCCCATGAAGTTTGGCATAAACTATCTTGCTTGTGTCTTTCTCCTCCCTAGAGAAACATCTTTTCTCATTGCTTGATGGCACTTCATTGCACCTTTGTGCAGGCAGGGAATCAGTACCAGGTTGGGTTTTATAAATTGTTATACAGCGCTAAGAAGGTTTCTAAGCAGGGGAGTAGATAAACCTGACATGAGTCAGGGCTGGTGATAGTGGAAGGAATTTCCAGCAAAGACAGAGGAAGATGTGCAAGACTATCTTGATGACAAGGTGAATATCAAAGGGATCTGCATCTTTTCTTAAAAACATATTTCATGATACAATGCATGTATTCTGCTCCTAAAAGTATGTTTAATATTTATATGTTACTAATTGCATTTACTTATTATTTAAGGCATGGGGAGATTCCATGCTTTTGCCAACAGTCAGCAAGGAAGGTTTTACCTAGGGTCCTGGTCACCTTGTATTGACTGTGCTGCTGCAACTAAGCTGCTGCCATGACCTGAGGTAGTTAATTCAGAGCTACACTAGCATTTATCTACATGAGATCTCAGCATATCTGGGCAGGGGGATTAAACTTGTTCATTTTTCAGGAGATGTTAGTATCTTGAGCGGTGAGCACTATTTTATTGCACTTAATATTTGGCACAATAATTTAACAATGTCAAATATTAAAGTAATGACTGTCATGAAGTGTTTTAATAAAGAATAAGATGGAAAGTAAGTACTTGAAATGGGATGAAAGGAATGCCATTCCTAACTGAGACTTGCTGCACTTAAATAGCAGCTGTTTACTGAACCTCCTGCGCTGAAGCCTGGCCTGCCTGCTGGAAGGGAGAAGAGGGGGCGGGCAGCCTGCCCATACTTCCGAAGATGGTAAATGGCAGAAGGATGCAGAAAAAAATTTCCTTTTTTACTGTGAAACTTTCCGTTAAAATGTATCTATTTTAAAAGAGTAAATCCTCGTTTGTTGCCTCCTTATATGGCAGATGTGGCCATCCTGCTTCATTATAGCTCTGCCCCCTCCCTGCTGTGGGAACAGTCAGTGTAATGTACGCTTTCTTGGTGTTCATGATTTACTGACAGTAACTTCCTAGCTGATTGTGAAGAACTTGGAGAACGTAAACTAATGGTAAAAGCTAACTAGTAGTGTGAAGCAGTAAAGCTTTGCTTCATTTACCATGTGCCTGCAAAGGCTCAGTCTGTGCCTCTTGCAGCTTTCCAGGGACTGTCATTGTAAATTTTGGGCTGATGGCTTTTCTAAGCTTGATGCCTCAAAATTGCTGTGCTTATCCTGTGTGCAGACGTACGGTGGGAATGCAGACTAGCTATGCTCTCAATGAGAGATGCAAATGTGTAGTGTCTTGTTTCGATATCAGGCTTATATACAGTTGTATATAATTTCTTTATTTTTGTCATTTCACTATTAATTCCATCATTGTTTCATTAAAGCTGTTCTAGTTTTTCTTCTCTAACCTGTGAGTCTCTCTGCCTCATTCCCTTTTCCTTCCTGTTTTGAGGGTGGAAGGGGGAGTTAGAGAGCATCTGTCTGCATTTAGTAGCTGGCCCAGCCCTAATCTGTGACATGTAGATAACATGGAAAGAGACATTTTGTCTCTGAAGTGTAATGTGGAAGAAGAGATAGCGCTGCGTTTTGTACCTCCCTCCTTATCTCTTGCGCACCATGTGTGTCTGTACATTGCAAGCCTCTGCTGGTTTGTGAAAGTGAAAAGTTTTCTCTCAGTGCTCATTGTCCCTCGTGGTGTTATGTGTATTTCTCTGGGACAGACTTTTGGTCTGTGGGAGACCCAGCTGAAGAGATGCATTTCAGTTTCTGTAGCAACCTCATGAGACTGCTTCTTCGATTGTCCCAAGGGGACTAATGGTGCCCTTTGCTTTAGGTACCCCAGAGCTGAGAGAGGAGCTTGACGAGAGAAGTAGCAGGCTGCTGGGCCTGCCTTTACTTTATATCCTCACCACATAGTACTAAATTTTCTGCAGATTAATTAAAATCAGCTGTAAACAAACTGCTGCAATTTCTGTTTATTTTTTCTTTTTGGAACGTGCCTCTTGCATAAATGGATTTTATTGGAAATAAGTAAGAGAAGGAAATCCAACACCACACAATAATAGCACAACAGGGCTCATATTTTGAACATGGATTTTGCAGTACCTGGATGTAATGTGCAAGCCCATGTATCTGTGACCTGCCTCATTATTTCCCAAATAAATAATCTATAAATATTCAATTTCTTTAAGTAAAAGTAGTAAGAGATCAACTTGTTCACTGTGTCTAATGACAGTTCAAATATTTTTCTGCTAAAGGCAGTGTTACAAAGAAATTGATAGAAGATGACCCTACCAATAAATTTTTCCCTGTATGCAAACATAGAACTATGGCAATGAGGGAGGTTTTTCTGCTTTTGTTCCTCCAGTCAGTGTGGGAAGAACACAGAAGGTTCCCCTGGGTATTGTGCAGACATGAAAGGAATAAGAGCTTCTCCCATCAGCTCTGATATGAATCCTGGGCAAATCAAAGAGTTACTAGGGTGTTGTTTGAGAGAATCATCCTGGTCTTGACAGGTGTGGTCCTTATTCAGAGCCCAGGAGAAGTCACTGGACCTGCAGCAAACCATTACCAGGGGAAGACCCAGATGTCTAGACTTAAGTTGTAAATTGTCCTAAGAGCCTAGCCAGAAACTCTTAAGTTTTGTACAAAAGAGAAGAAACTTAATCATAACAGAAGTGACTGACTCTGTTAATGAATGAGAACATAGATTGTTAAACATCCTTGAAGGATAAATCTATTTTTCGGATGCTTTCCTCTGTGTACATTAGATCCTTGTATTTCACAAATATTCTCTATGTCATTCCTTATGTTATATTTTTCTTGTAGGAAAGGTGTGAGGGTTATTAATTTTCTTTAGTTAGTTCCACAGTTCCCCTGCGATCATATTTACGTTGGATCTTCATTTGTGCCTGCATACTACTGTGTTTATTCAGCTGTCCTAGAGCTGAGACCAACTCAGGGCTGATACAAAACCTGCTTCTTCATCTGTGCTTCTTTTTGTATAAGCTTGTGTGTTCCTACTGTTCAAAAGTACTTCCTGCCAGATGGTTCCACAATTTAATGCATTCCCAAATTTTGTGAAACAGAGAAAGCCTGAGACAGTTTCTCAGCCTTAGGAATTTTTGTCAAAGGATTTTTAAGGTTTGGTTTTGGTTGGTTTTTTTTTTTTTAGAATATCACTTTGCACCTTTGTGAGGTCATTGCTTAATTTTCTTATTTTTTTCCAACTTTTACCTTATTATGATTTAGAGAGATAAGACTTGCAAAACTGATTATTTTTTATTGAATAACATCTTAATTGCACAGCTTAATTAAACTTATACTGGCTTATTAAATGTAAGTCACAGAATCACAGAATTGTCCTTTACAAGCATATTTACATTTTATCGGGTATAGGCCAGGCAAATAATCCAGTTAACTTTTCCTTTGATTTACCCTCTGGATATTTCAGGTGACAGGAAAATAGTTTAATATATAGGCTGGAAATACAAGAATCTTAATAATGTGATTTTCACTGTGTTGGTTTTCAATATCCTGGTTACAGGCCTCCTCTTATTTTGACTTCAATTTTCTATTATATTCTAGTAAAGGAAAAAGAAATGTCTTTAGAGAGGATGACATCAGTAGGTAATCAGATTAGTGTGACTTGAATTTGTTTCCAATGCCACTGTCGCCTATGGATCTCCCTCGAGATATCTGTGACTTTATTGATGACTATGTGGCTTTATATCAGGAAACCATTTCCTGAGTTTGTGTCGACATCCTTTTTCTTTTTGAAAATTTTCTTAAAGATGAGAAGCAAAGCATGCAGGCAAGGTGAATTCGCATTTAATTTTATCACATCTTGGATATTTGTTTTTACCTTGGTAGTCAAGGAATGCATAAAACCAACTAACTCCACTAGTAAAACCAAACTTTTGTTTTGCCAGAAGCAAGTTCATAAATGCAAACTTTAAGGAGTCACAGTGGAAAACAAATGAAAAGTCAGCTTTTTGGTGTTGTCTCTTGGAAAAAAAAAAAAAAGAGCATTGGCTCTGCAATATTAGAATTCTAACCAAACTTCTTTAATTTGAAAGACTTCACAGGGCATATTTGTCTAATTCAGATGTCACTCCAGTGAATGAAGGAGCTGACTGCTCCTCCCATTTATAGGTAATGCTGCCCATAACTATGAATGCGAGGAGAAAAAAAAACCAACCAACTTTTTCCCTGAAAAGGCTATTTTCACCTCCCAGCAGATCTTACATTTACTTTACATAGAACAGGAGGTGTTTCTAATCGGACACTTGAAAGGCTGTTGTCCAGGTGCATGCAGTATTTGAAAAAAAAAAAAGCAGGGATCAGGGCAGGGTGTGCTTGCATTACTCTTGAAGCTGTTGTCATACCCATTTCCCCGTGGAAATATAGTGACCCTTTCAAGTAAGGCACATACTGTCCTTGCTAAAGTAGGAGGAATGTTTGGTTTCAATAGCTTTTCTCTGAAAATGATCTGACATAGTAAACTCGGGAGAGGCTGATTTTTGAAATTTCTCAAAAATGGTTTCAGTGTTCATTTCAGTGTGAGGCTTCCCAGTTAATGAGAACCAACCATTTCATGCAATGAGAAAACTATCTTGCTATGCAGTTTTGGGAATTGATTTTTGGGACGTGCAAGTCCAGGGTCCACCAGGCTCACCCTGCCCGCTCTGACTGAGGAATCGGTTCCCTTCAGCAGTCAGCTGGTGGCAGCAGCAGAGTTTAAGGAGTGGTTATATGTGCAAAAACACTGCAGCCAGAGACCTTAAAATATTTGGGAGAAGGCAGCTGTTTTACAGTTTTTGCCACCACCTTTCCTTCTGTTCACTATTCTCTTTCTTTCTTTCTTTCTTTCTTTTTTTCCTCCTGCAGAATTCACCCCAGCCTTATCAGAAGAAGAGTCGTTTTGCCTTTGCCTATACTATTAATCCTATAACCTCTGCAGACTGGAAATGTTGCTGTGTCATTGTCATCTACGAATAATTGTGGTATCTTTTTGCTTTAGCAGTCTCAAAAATGGAAATGAAGATAAGTGCAACGAAGTTTCTGTGGCTTTTGATGTTCTCGGATATTGTGCCATTCAGCTATGAGAAATCAATAAGAGAGCGAGCTATTGAGCTGATGCAAGATGCACCTTTAATTGATGGGTATATAAAATATGTTCAACTAAACCCTCTTTGTGAATCTTGACATGTGAGGAGGAAATGCTCAAGTGTGTTTGGATTAGCAGAGAACATAGGTCATTACTAGCACATAGCAGTTGGTTATCTGGAAGGAATTTTGGTTCAGGGGGTACTTACTATAGGAAGAGGTGGTTGTAAATACATCTGTGATTTTCTGGCCAGGTTTTGCCACTTAATTGCTGCTTCCCTTTACATAATGTCCTTGTTTCTTTCCTGTAATTTAACGGCATCTCTCATTAGCAATGACTTCTGTGCAGAGCTAGAAAGCAGGCATCATACCTTGAAAGGGTTCCCTTACAACTGGAAGGAATTATGTCTGTAGCGACTGTATTTTGACCTGGGAACACAAATACTGATTATTCTACCGCAAGTACTTGTTTTTAAGAAGCGCGGTATCTGATTTCAATTCTTCTGTACCTTCAGAAATGATAGGGAGAAAAATAGATGCAGAAACACAACAGCTATAAAAATGGGAGAAACAAAAAAAGTTTCTTGCAGCCCTAATTAAGAAATAAAACTTGCTTGCAAAAGAAGGGAGATTTTTAAGCATATGTTACTGCAAGGATTATTGACAATTAATGGTATAAGGGACTGTGAACAGCGGAAGGAATTATATTTAGGTTAGCAGGGGAAAAACCTATTTCTCTCACAAGCTCTGTCTGTTTTCAATTCTAGCCACAATGACTTCGCACTGCAGCTGAGAATATTGTACCAAAACAGACTCAGTAGAGTCAACTTAAGAGAACTCAACAAAACCCACACAAACCTTGCAAAACTTCAGGCGGGTTATGTGGGAGCTCAGGTATGTACTGCCATGGTTGTGAGTCCGAGAATACGTTTTTACATTTGCCTCCTTCCTGGTCACAAAAGTGCTCCTGGCTTGGTTTTGCCTCTTTCTGTTGGAAAATGAAAAAAAAAAAAAAAAGAAACTGAAAAGCCACAGACAGTTTTCCATAACATTTGTGTTTCAAAAGTTTGTATTTTATAATCCCAGTACCCTTAAGCAAAACAACTGCATTTATTTTGTGATAAATAAATTAAACTTATATTTGCTTTCCTGCACGTACTCTGGAGTAGCCAAGCATGTCAGGAGACTTTAATCGTGTCTTGAGAAGATGGTCTTGCCCCGCATCGCAACTCTTCCTTTGCGGGGAAAAACTATAGCGGCAACTTCCTTATAAGCTGTATGAAATTCTTTTGGTCTGCGCTCATGAACTTCCCTATTAGCAAATGAAAGATTCTAAGCTGAAACACAAGTTATCTAGTTTTACTTGTCAATGTCTCTTTCAGTTTTGGTCAGTGTATGTTCTTTGCAGCGCTCAGAACAAGGATGCTGTGCGTCTGACCTTAGAGCAGATTGATGTTGTCAAGAGGATGTGTAACAGCTATGAAGAGCTTGAACTTGTGACAACTTCCCAAGGTGATGATCATTCTTCTAACAGAATTTTTTAAAGTGGGATTGCAGGAGATATATGCAAAAGACAGAGAGCTGCAGCAGGCAAGTTGTCATGGCTTAACATCAGTTTTTCCACTGACCCACGATAACTGTACATAGTCCTGGCTCCCTGCAGTCATGAGAAAATTTGCCATATAAACATGTAATAGTCTCAGCTCATGTTCTGTGAAAATTATTCCCTGCAATTTGCTGTAACAATTGTTACTCGGTAAGCGCTGACTTCGTACGAGTTGTGGAATTACTTAGAAATGCCTTCCTGTGATGTTTCCAGGTATCGCTGACAGTAGAAGGATCGCGTGTTTGATTGGAATAGAAGGTGGTCACTCCATTGACAGCAGTCTGGCAGCACTGAGGATGTATTATGACCTGGGTGTTCGTTACATGACTTTAACACATACCTGCAATACACCTTGGTAACTATTGTGTGTGGGTTTTTGTGAGCATCTGATCCAAAGTGGTAGCAGCTCCAAGATGAGTAAGACATGGATTCAGGCACAGAGTTCACCTGTGAAAGACTCTGAATCAAGTCAAGGATTATAGGTTTTGGGGGTAAATGGCTTGTCTTGTGTCAAGTGGGAGACTGAAGGATCCATTATGTAGTGCTTGTTATACTGATAGATTTTCAATCTTGTTAAAAAACACCAAGATGGTAAAATTGCTATCCCCATTGCTTTATTAGGAAAGTTACATAGGGCAACTTCTTTATACTTTTAAAAAAAGTATAAAAATTCATATGATTTAGATAAAAGAGGGTAAATACTATGTAAGACCTCAGCAGTCAGCAGCTTTCAATGTTGCCCTTTCTAACCAGCTCAAAAGTGCAGGTCCAATATGCAGCTACAGAGATGTGGGTACTTAATTCTTGTATCAGAATATTAGCTTGTGCTCTTTGCGAGATTGGCAAAATTCCCTCTTGTACTGGCTCAGGGAAAGGGGGAATTGTGTGCAGAGTGGGCTGAAAAGCCGCTTTCTAGCTCACACGTAACTGACACTTCAGTGCTTTTTTGTTCTCTGATGCAAGTTTGTTTAATGAGAAGATTTCCAGTAAGCATCCCTTTGCTTGTATTGCATTAACTCACAAACGTACAACAATCCTGAACCTGCAGGCATAACATCCAGAAAACAGTTACAAACGAAAAAAGCTCTGTGTGAACAAGATATGTATTTTGTAGCTCATTATCCCTGTGTTTGGTTGTGTGACATGGTAATGATTTTTGTGTGTAGCATAAGAAGTTTCAGCTGCTGATATTATAAGTCTCCAGAATAATAATTCTTTTCTCCTCCCTCACTCCCCTTTTTAAGGGCTGAATCATCATCTAAAGGAATACACAACTTTTATCCTGGTGTTATTGGTCTGACTGCATTCGGCCAAGTAAGAATTTCTTTCTAATGCTAATCTAAGCAATCTCTCTTGCAACTAACAACTTCTGGCCTTATCTTTTCAAAAGCAACTTGTCATTAAAAATGAATTACTGGAGGATCTGTATAGTTAAGAGGCGATCGGATTTCAGTCAAACCAAATTCCCTTTGATGGTTCTTAGGGTAACAGAAGCACTAGGTTTAGTTATAACTATATTATACTTAACAATTATAATAACAATATTATTAGTTGTAACAGAACAGATGTATGAATTAATATGCAGAAGTAGTGGGATATGAGTAACATTTCAAATGGCTTATTTTAGATTGACTTGAGTTTAAGTTTTGAGCATGTGGTGATGAGCCAGTAATTGTGAGTGAATAAATTACTATTAAATTAATAGGTAAAAAGAAACTCATACAGGCACAGCATGTTTATGACTAGCTGACAACTGCAGAATTTATCTGTTTACACATTAGGTAAACTGTTTCATTTAAAAATCCTTAATACTGGCACTCTTTTCTGTAAATCTGTTTTAGGAAGTGGTGAAGGAGATGAATCGCCTGGGTATGCTGATAGATTTATCTCATACTTCATATGCCACAGCAAAAGCTGCACTGAATGTCTCTAAAGCACCAGTCATTTTCAGCCATTCTTCAGCATTTTCTGTATGTAATCACTCAAGAAACGTTCCTGACGATATCCTCCAGCAATTAGTGAGTGACATGGCTTTGCGGGGGCTTTTTGACAGCTTTTGATAATTTTTTTTGAGGGGAGTGCTGTTTGGTTTGGATCTGTTTGGTTTTGTTTTTAATGGCAACGTTTGGCTAGTCTGAGACTAACTTGCACACATGCCTCGTGGTGTTTACTTCTCACTTCATCTCTGATCATGAGTTATATATACGTGAGCTACATGTTTGCTTCAGACGTTTTCTTCCAGTTGTGTTTTGTCTTTGGCTGCAACAATGAAATGTTTGCAGATGCTTTGCAGTTGTTGCCACCTGACATCGAGTGGTGTTATGCTCACTGACCGATGGATGTAGAAGGATCTACATGAGACGCTCCTGAGGTTTGCGGGACACACGAGTGTCCACTTACTGCAGATGAGCGGACTCGTATGTCTCTCATATGTCTTTTCACGTCTTGCAGAAAAAGAACAAGGGAATTGTCATGGTGACTTTCAATGCAGATGTACTGGCCTGTGGCAGAAAAGTAGTTAATGTTTCTACTGTTGCAGGTTTGTAGTTAATATACTGTAGTTTTTGTGGGTGGCTTCTATGAATTTCCTGTTGTCTGTATAAATTTTGTGATGTGTAAATTACACTGCTTGTTTATTCCCTTCCACACCTTACCCTAGCTCTAGGTATTTTTGGAGCTAATATTCATTAAACAATAGTGAGAGGTGCAAGGTGTGTAGCTGGAGGACATGATGCTCCCAAATGGAGCCAAGAATCTTTAATTCCCAAAGTAGTTGTTACTTGCTGGAAAACATCTTAAACCTTTGCAATTAGGAGTTGAAAATGTAGATATGTAATGGGTAATGAAAAATTTGTTGGTATATGTGGGCTAATTGTCGGGAATTAACATGCTGTGATGATCATGCCTCTCTCCTTTGCATCTCATCAGTGTAACTGTTATTTTGAAGATTGTCTTCTGTGCTTAATAACAGATAGCATCTAGTCAAGCATCAGTAAATATCCAGAATACATCAACTGCATTATTAAATCTTAATCTGTATTACCAGGATGCCTTCTGACTTTTTTAATTTAAAGTACTTGATTAAGAATCCATGAGTAAGGAGAACAGTCACCTAGTGCCAATATAGTAGATAAGTCTGAACTGTATTATTTCTGTTTGCTGGATGCTTAGATATTCTCTTTGATATTTTTTTTCAGATCATTTTGACTACATAAAGAAAGTTGCGGGTTCCGAATCTATAGGAATTGGTGGTGACTATGATGGAGTGGAACGGTTAGTAAAATTGTACACACATTGAGATCTGCTCTTTAAATTATGAAGGTTTTCCTTCCTTTTGGAGAAAAGACTTAAAAAATTGTCTTATGAATACTAAAACAAGTTTTATGAAAGAAGGATAAAATGATTCCTTTCAAGAACTGTAAGAAGCAGCGCTACAAATGTGGAAAAGGATCCTGATGCCCTGTGAACTCCGCAGTTGCGTGTTCTAGGCAGTGGCTTGCGCATAAAAAACAAGTGATGGAGGCTGCTTTCCTCTGGAAGCCAAAGATGAATGACGGAAAACTTGTCACAGCCTGAATTAGTCCAGGGAGATGCTATAAAACTTTTTTCCACTATTGCTTTCTTGTGAGGAATGCCCAAAGTGTTTGGGAGCTGTCAAACTGGTTCTGCTTTTGGTGCTTGGGGAGTGTTTGAGGAAAGCAGAGCATGGTGAAGATCCTACAACATAACCTCTCTTGCTCATTCCTAGGGTAATGTTGTTACAGCACAGGAAATAAATGTAGGTTGAGTGGCGTTGGCTGGCATAACCCTAAACGTTTTTTGGCCTTTTATCTTTCTGTTGAATCTTCACCTCCTTTTTTAAGTTTTCCTGCGCTCACACTTGGGTATGAAAGTCACAGTCAGACTTGTATCTGTCACATCTGACCACAAAAACAGTGTGTCAGCTCCCATGACAATTAGCTAATCGTAGCTCTGTAACTATAATCTCCAAATTAAAAACACAGTTTGCAACAAAAGGCCACATTTTATTGCACACATTTTTGCAAAGACTCTCAGTTTAATGGGTGGAGTTGGGAAGATCCTAATTCCTGGCAAAAAGTAATGGCAGAGATTTCTTGAGATATGCTTATCACCACACTTCCACAGAAAAGAAAAATAGCAGAAAATATTAGGTGTCTCCAAAACAAAGCCAAAGACACATGGTAATACAACTTAAAACAGCTGTTTAATACAGATTTTACAGCTTCTTCAAATTCCCTTTAGTTCCGATAAGAATTGGCACAAGACATAGGTCAATTTTGCTTATTGTAATTTCTTCAGCAGAGGGTTTGAATAGCTTTCTTTTCACTGCCTGAACTGCTGAATTCAAAACAGTATTACTACTGTATTTTCTTTGAAAAGGGCAGAATACAGAAAATTGCCTGCAACTCCTTAGCTCATCGTGTTCTTGCAGATTTCCTGTTCTCAGTTACACAAGTGGACTGCACCAACTCCATCTGTGATACAGCTATTTCCTCTTACTCTAAAGGCCAGCTGTAAAGAATGGATTAACACATACATGAGTTTGTGGGCTTTTTCATCTGTTTTCTTATTGTATCCTCCATGCTGCTGCTCTGCTTATACACGAATGCATCTTCATTCCAGAATACACAGTTTTGTTCTGCTAATGGGATCCTCTGTGCAGAAGAAAGCCTTTCATTGAGTCCCAGTCCTGCTTCTGTTTATGTTGGTTGAATTCTTAATTATTGTTTTAATTTCTCAAAGGAAGAATTGGGTCCACAGTGAGCTCACTCCAATAGTGAACATATGCAAAAGACAGATTCAAAATATTTTTCTACCCTTCTTTTCAGTGATGTGCGTTGAATGTTCTTGTATAACTCTTGCCAACAGTTTCCCTGAGGGATTGGAAGATGTTTCTAAATACCCTTCTTTGATTGAGGAGCTTCTTAGAAGAGGATGGAATGAAGCTGAACTGAAAGGGGTCTTAAGGGAGAACTTTCTACGTGTCTTCAGGGAAGTGGAAAATGTAAGATTAAAATCTAAACTGAATCTTGATTCTTACTAAGACAGAGAGAGGAACTGTTGGTGCCTTGCTCTGCCTTTTTTATTTTTTATTTTTTTATCTCTGCTCAATGAGAACTCTATGAGGGAATGTAAGCACTTGATGCAGTAATTCAAAATGCTGGAAAAGAAACAAAGATGGCAAGAGAGTGTTAGCAGAATGAAGGAAACAGAGAGAACGAACAAGTGAATAAAGCTCTTTGGAACTTTTTCTCTCTATGGTAATCTCATAAGTACACATCACTGACTTCTAAATAGAATCTCTTCATGGTTTGGAGAAACTGCGGATGTACCAGTGTCACAGTCTGGCTGTGATCACTGGTGCAGTAAGGAATGCTGACTTCTGCAAATCAATCTAATTCTTGTCATGGGACTGGGCTGCTATCCAAAAGGCTCTCGCCATGGCTGGATCACTAGCAAGCCATAAACATAACAACTAGATCACAACAATTATTAAGTGTAAATGGTAGAAGCTAATCCAGAAGGATGAGGGAGGAGAGGAGAGAGATGACATGAGACTAAGGACCCCCAAAGTGGTAACTTCTTTTTAAAAAGTTCTCTGTTGAAACTCGTAAAATGTAGTTAAGTAGATAGTATACACAAGGCCTTATAGACAACATATATTTCATAGTGATCTTTTTTCCAGCTGCCTTTTTGGAGTATATTAGATGAACAGAAATCAGGAAATTCTGTACTGTTCCAGTTAATCGGCCAAAATAACTACCTAATGCTGAGTTGCACATGTGGCAGGCTGACATTGGGAAGAGGCAGAAATTCATCACACCTAACTGATCCATGAGATTTAGTCATCTTTTTTCCCTTCTAAATTAGAGATGTTTGAAGCTCTGTCTTGAGACTGGGAGCTGACCTCAGGGAAGAAAGCTCATGAGCTTGCTTAAGGTTTTCCAGCTAATGCATCCACATGTGGAGAGAGCCACGACAAAGAACAGCCAGACCTGTGACACTCTGGTCTGTGATGTGTCTGTACCGAATTCTGGGAAGTGTTTCATAGGAATGCACACATCAGGATAATTATGTTGATCTCTTCACGTTCAGACGTGGTTTTGCAATACAGTTTGAGTTGGCTCGCTTGAAATAGCCCTGAATTTGCTAGCTGCCTAAAGCTTTTTGCTGTTGTGCCAGTCTGGCTTTCAGGGGCAATCTTTTCAATTTTTCTAGGCGCAGCACACGGATGTAAGTGAAAGTGAAATGCTACAAGAAGTGCAAAATTCCTGTCGCCTAGACCTACGTAATTATTTGCTTCAGACAACCAAATCCAGTGGATTTCCTTCTGTGGCACAACCTTTTAGTCTGATACTTGTAACTGTATTACATTTAATACTCTATTACGAATCATAAATTTTAGAGAGTCTAGAATGAGATACATGGAAAACTCCGCAATGCAATTAGTTATCTTTTCTGAGTTTTGTTAATGTAAAGCGATGTCTAATTTTTTTAATAAAATTTCTATAAGTTCACCTGCATACTTGAAATTTAAGGTAGATTTTGAATGTAGCAAAAGCATTTACAATCTGAAGGGATAAATTCTATGTCATCTTGGCTAAACCAGAATGATAATTGTTAATGGAAAGTATTCACATCTAGTGAATAACTTCTCTGATACATGACATGTGGGTTTTGGTACCTATATTATGGCATTTGATATAAATACTGGAGTCCATAATCAGCAGTTCCACATGCGAACTAGAGAATATGATTAAGACAGCTATGCTGAGATTTTTTCAGATTGTTACTTCTTGTTAAATCATACAATATTCATCATCAGTCAGTTGCTTACTTGAAGACAGCCCCCCCTGTGTAGATGTAGAAGAGTGAGTAAAATTTTGGAAGATGGACCAGATGGATGACATGGCTATTTCAATTCAGATTTCATGCCTACCACTAGCTTTAGGGATCCATCCTGCAGTACTAAACTCTTATTTTTGAACTCTGACCAGGACAGAGGACAACTGCAGAGTTACTGAAGGGTGAAGTTAGGTGTCTTGCATTCAGGTACAGGTGACCAGACAGTGTTGTAGATCCTTTTCTATAATTTGGGGACTGCTATCTGCTGCATACTCATGAAGCTGGGAATAAGAATAACCCAGGACAAAGCAGGAATTCTGGCTATTTAGAGGGTGTGAGCAGTCTGAAAAGTGTAAAAAGAGTATTTAAATAAGAGTTTCGTTAAAATGTTCCACAGCTTTGTGGAAATCTTTTTCACAGTTGACCAATGATGCTTATCAATAACAGGTTATTTTATTTTTATTCTAGCTGGCTAAAATCAGACCATTGCCAAAGGATTCATAGGCATGAGATTAGAAAGAAATATTTTTATCGTAAATCTGCTGTTTCAGCTTTTGGAACACATTTTCAAATACACAAGGTACGTGAGGTTAGAAGCTATGCATATATTGTGATATATGCATATATTGTGATAGGCCTGGTCATGGTAGGCTAATATGACTCAAACCCAGAATTTTAATCCAATATCCTGAGATTCACAATGGAATTGTAAGGTTGCAGCACTACCTCTCTGTAGGTAAGTGCCTTCCCACAGCACTTGATGTTCATTGTGATTATGATCCCATGACATGTGCTTTTCTTTATTGATAAGACATCTTCAGAATTTAAGCTTAGTATGAAAGTCCTGTAACAGATTTAAGGACAGCATTTGTAAAAACACAAAGTATTTAATAACTGAAAAGCAAGGCTAAGCAAGAGCAGAATGGAAACAGCAAGTCAGTTGTTTTCTAGATTCACTTGAGACTATTTCTGCCATCCACTTCTGTGTTCGATGTACAAGCAGGGTTTCTGGAAGAAGACTGTTCTTTCAGTGCTTCAAAATGAAGCTTCATTAATTCTTCTGATAAAGTGGTCTCCTTGATGGGTATATTCTAAATATACTACTGCCACTTACTGGATTCTTTATAAATCATGTTGAATATTCTAGAGGCATACAAGCCAAGTTTTTAAAAGTAGTTAATAAATACTGATCCTGGGCACGCATCTACAATTACTGCATTGACTCAGAAATCTTGCCTTCCTGGTACTGCTTGCCTCGCATCAGAATGTTTTACTGGTAAAATGATGAATTCAATAGGGCAAATATTTACTTCCCATGAGTACTTCTACTAATAGCTTCAAAAGCAATTGGAGAACTGCCATCCATGGTCTCTTTTCACAGAATTAGTACTGGGATAGTGACTTCATTACATATTTGAAATGTAAGATGCTCTTTATTCCTTCCAGCCTTTTTCTTTCTACCGTGTTGTCACTTTCCTGCCTGCTAATTTCGACTTTTTTTTCCATAGTACAGTGTGGATTAAAAATGTATTCCTTTTCTTAAAGATATGGATAATAATTTTATATGACTGTTTCCACCATACTATAGAAATTTGTAGTTTGTTTCCTTGTTTTAGCTATAGTGCATTGCAGTTATTTGTTTGACTGCTTTGTGCAGTGAATAATTTGTAACCTTGTGGCAAAAATGAAATAAAATATTGCTTAAAATTATGTACAGATACTGGTGTAACTTCACAAAACAATGTAAATATTCAGAACTCCTTGAAGCCCTGAAAGAATCATGCAACTCAACTGCACAAGGACAGCCAGGGTATCGTGAGGGCTCTAGGTCCATTCCTCACAGCGAGGGTGACCTCCCCCATGGCAGGCAGGAGAAAGTCAGGTAAGTTTAATCCTAGAGCATCCTGGATGTAGGCAGTCAGCCGCATCTTCACTCAGATATTGCCCAACCTGTGGAGAAGTCCAAGCAAGTGCCTGTGGAAGGGGAACACGTATGACTTGGTCATTGCAGTGTGTTCACTGATGACAGTGTTACCTGCAGCAAGGTTAGGATAACCTCTACTTCACAGCATTTCTCACAGATGTGTGGTGATCTGGAAGTCCCTTTTTGCATTGCCAGTTATGATGTTAATTCAGAATGCTTCAGTTAAGCTGCTTGTGTGAGACCAACATCAGAGTGCAAAATCTCAAGCAAGAAATGGAATCTCGTGCATCACGCAATGACTGTGCGCATGGTCTCCAGCTTAATAGATGAAGTCAGTTTATTTTCCTCAGATGATCAAAATGACACAGACCGAAACATTGCAGCAAGGCATCTTGTTAGAATTCAATCTCGAAAGTAAACTCATGTAAGATACGTCTGTGACTGCTGTCGGAAAAAATGTAGTGACCCTTCAGTCTGTGTGCTAGTGTCTCCAGTTCTACTGATAGCAGCTTGTAGTAGTAGTCACAACACTGCATTTCTAACAGCTCAAGCATAAAATGATTGTGCTCTCATTTCTGCCTCCCAATGGAGAGGATGATTCATCCTGAAATTGAATGCCTTTGCCCTGCACCAATTAATAAGAACAATTTGCATTGGTAATTTGAAATGCCTGTTAGCTCAGCTGATAGATTCTATTATGGCTAGCAGCATCAGTGAACTATCAGACAGAACTGAGATACAAACTTTGTCATAAGCTTTGTTGGCTGCCAAATGGAAGAATGCGAGTCATGGTTTAGCTTTTCTAAATGATGAGTTGTGCTAGCACAAATTTTAAAAGTAATTACTACTTTCTCTATAGATCTCAAAATCAATGCCCTGTGAAGTAATTTAGGCTTATTTTCTAAGGAAGAACTACATTTCAAGGCATCTTTAATAACCCAAGGCTCATGTTTCACACGTGTGATATGAACAGCCAAAAAATTATGGACATAATATTGATGCAGACTAGTGATTTAATTCTAAAAGGTTGATGCCAGTTCCCTTGCCCCAGAACTATACTTTTTCAGACTCTAGTGTGCTTGTATCATCCACAGACATAAACGACTTCAGTTCTCAATTGTCTTATCTGCATAAGTGGTGATGCGAGAAACCAAGCCTAAATGTATTTCTGGTCTAACATATACAGCTGATCTGTTATGTAAAATCTGAGTAGTTCAGTTCATGTATCTAACTTCTACTCAGTAGGTGACTTGTTTGAACCATGGAAGGACTTTTGCATGTTTTACATTGGATATGAACTACTGAGCTGTGCTGGTGCTTTAACATCTGCATTCCTTCTTACTTTTCATTGAGCTAGTCAAGCAATATACCAGCATATTCTTATGTTTCAAGGTTGGTAAACATCATGTGTTAAATCTAACCACCTGTATAAACAAGTTTATTAACTTCTATTTGGTCCTCAGCATGAGGTCCAGTGAGCATCAGCACCACACAATCAACTTTGAAAAGTATTATTCCATCATCTTCTGGAGTTAAGGTGCAGTGCCGTAGCAGGTTCTGCCACCATCAGCTTCAGCTGCTAGAGTCCTGCCCTGTTTCTTTGCTGCACGTTGTCTCCCCTGCCCCTGGTGTTTGTGTAAGTACGTGCTAAGCTGCTTCATGGAACCGATCTAGCCCCTCAAGTGATGGGTTTCCTGAAGTGATTGGGTTAACCATGTTCAGTTGTTAGCACAGAGGAGGAGCAGAAGAGCAGTGAGACCGAAGCAACTTGGATTTCTTCCCTTTGTGATTGGAAGCAGCACCTTTTCTGTTCTCTATTCTCTGAATTTGTACATATGGAAATGATTACATGGCTTCAAATTCTGAAAACGTAACATTTGAACTACAAAAAAAAAACCCCAACAAAACAACAAACCAGAAGATTCTTCCCTCTAACAGTGGCTTTCATTTGCTCTTAAGATTTAATTCACACACCCAGAGCAGTGTGTGAGTGGCTCTGCTGAACTGTTTCCAGGACAGACTGGATAACTCTTCTTGGAGCGTTTTGGAAGGCTTGATGCAATGTTGCAAAAACTTTTTTCTTTTTTTTTCTTTTGTTTAAGCTAGTCTTGATTTTTGTCTTGCTATCTTACCTTACATCTACAAACAAACCTACATCTACACAGAACAACTTGAAATGGTGGTGGGTGTTTGGTGCTTCTATAATTTTCCATTTTTTAAAAAAATCTTTTGAAACTAGAGACATTTGAAAAACTTTTACTAACCTTTGTATTTATTTAAAAGTTCATTATATAAATCCTGACAGAGGAAAACCCAATGTTGTTGCCATCAGAAACATTTTTGTCCCATTTCTTATTTCACAGATGTCTAGGATCTTCAGTGATTGAGCTAGGAGCTCTGTCACTTGGTCCAGTAGTACCAGATGAGCTGTTCATAGCCTGTTTTACTTCCTGGCACTCAGATTGCAAAGGTGACGATTCTTTCCCCAGTGTCTGTACTGTTCAAGAGATTATTACAACCTGTGAAGGTTTTTCTTCTTACAAAGCAAAAGCAAGAAACAAACCCTCTTCCCAAAAGCTGTGTCCTCAAGAAATGTATTAGACTTGGTTCAGCTGCTTCTGTCATGAGTCAACAAATAGTAAGGGAAAAAAGAAAAAGCTAAGTAAACAAAATTCAACAGTCAGTTTACATCATAGAAATGCTGCTGCTCCTAGTCAAGGCTTTAACAATCTGAGCTCAAATGAGAGGGCACTTAATTTTGCTGTTTCTGTTGGTTTGTAACTAGGATGGTTCTTTCCCCTATATAATGGACAAGTATTTTTCTCTGAAGCCCTTTCTCAGAGCCTGGTCTCACTATTTCCTTCACCAGTTCTGCAAGGAAAGAAAATCACAGAACACAGGAAGTAAGAATTAAGGTTGCCCTGTGGGTTGTTGCTGAGAAGCCAAATAAAGATTAAAAAAGCTAAGATCAGAACTGAAGCTAATACAGGTTTTGTCAGACAAATCAAAAGAAGGTCACTTTAGTCTGGAATACAAACATCTGAAATAAGTTTAATATAACTTTGAAAAGTCCATTTGGATTAACTTTCCTGTATGTCCTCCTGTAGTTAAACTCTACAGCTAAAGAATCTTGTCTAGGCCTGTGCTTGGTTTCTTCTCTGAGCCCTTTATTAAAAATTAAATAGACCACAACAAATCTGTCCATGCTAAAAATGTAACTGAATTGAAAATTGATCCCTCGGAAAAAAGGAAAAACCAAAAAAAAACCCCACAACAAACCACTGTGTAGTACTTTTCCAGCATCTCAATCCTACCCTGAAAATTGCTGCAATGTTTAACAAGTTTAGTGCAGAAAACTTTGATCCAGTTCTTCTTATTTGATTTTATAGAATAATTTTGCAAGTGAGGCAGAAGTTCCTTGAAGCAAATAAATTTTGAAGATAAGTGGTACCATAGTGTCCTCTTGTGGTCTTTCAATGTGTAAGCTGTGACATGTTTTCTAGGAGAACAGCAGCAAAACTTTCAGTTGCAGTTGGCACCTGAGCTCCTGTTTAAGTATTATGTGACCTTTCCTTGTCTTACTTTTCTCCTGGAAATGGCAAATGGACATTGCATCTCCCAAAAGCTCTTATCACTGTCCCCAGTTCTTGTGTATGCTGTGGTCCTCTCCAAGAACCTCTTCCAGCAACTGCTTTATCTTTGTCGCCCATGATGTAGATCCTGATGTTTGTTAGTGAGGAACCTGCGCAGGCAGGTTGCCAGTTTCCGGCTGCCTTTGTCCTCGGCTGCGGAGAAGTAGGAATGTGCGGAGAAGTAGGAATGTGCTGAAAACAGAAGTTCACTATGGTGAAATGCTGGCCATGAACCTGCAGAATTTCTGCCAGGCCTCATATCCAGGGAAGCTGTACCTTGGCAGTGGCAATTTTTGTTTTGTTATTTTTTCTGATTTTTTCAGCTCTGGGCTGTTTGTCACCCATGTTCCACTCTAGCGGAAAAACTCTTTCAAAACAGTAATAGTTACAGATCTGCTGCTCTGTATATCCCAGCCTTTCTCTGTGCAGTTTTGAATATCTGTATCTATGCTTTTTAAGAAGTCATTGGCTTCAAAACTTGCAAGTACTTAATTCTTCCAGATATTAGGGCTTTGTGCCTAACTTAATGGGAGATAGCTGACCAGGGTTTCAGTTTCCTTGAGATTTTTTTTAGATCTATGCTGACTATAAATCTGCAAACCGTCCTCTAACCAACAACTCTACTTCTGCTCTAACTGGAGTTTTTTTATTTTCTGGGCCACTACCCTGCTCAATGATGCAATACTCAATGATCCAGGACATCTCAGAAATATTTTTCACATCATATGGCTTAGAAATTTCCATTGGCTTTAGAGTTAAAGTTCATAGATTGTCCTGACAAAGAGAAGGGAAGCATTATACTGGTCTCTATTAAGAGATGCAGTATGTTTACTATCTAAACCACCAGAATGCAGGTATCCCACTCAAGAAGTTTTATGTATTTTGAATAAACTCAGTTTTTACTGCAATGGCAGCAATAATTAAGCAGGGGTTTCAAATCTTTATTTACAAAAAGTTAATTTAAGCTTTCTACAAAACTTTTTGAGGTATTACATTATTATAAAGCATTCCAAGCAATGTTACAGGCAGCGTAATTTTACAGACTAATTCAAAACCCCCAAATATCTGTATTGTAAATTTATTACATATTTATTTCTAAGGATGGTATTTTTTTACTTGGTTTTGATTTTCCTAGTTACAATAAATAAACTTGTTTATTTGAAATTAGGCATCTCCCCATGAAACTCAGGAAGAAGAGAAGGTAAGAAAAGCTGTCCTCAGGCAGAATTTCAGATTCTGGGTCTTCCTATTCTTAAACGAATGGCAAATCACTTTCATTGAGAGGACCCAAAATGATGTTGCTTTTTGTTGTTTCCCTGAGGTTAGTGTCATATACTGCAAGTCCATAACCTCGCAGTACCCCAGAGCTCATTTACAAAGGCCTTGCCACGTGTGTACTACGTCCCTTTGTGAGGGTGGAGGCAGGCTGTTCCCTCTCCTATATCCTTAAAAACTATTGCTAATGCTGGGATTAATTCTATGTTCACTTCCTTCCAGGATGACTGTGTGAGCACCACATGAGAAGCTGAGAAGTGCTGTCCGGCAGAAAAGGGATGAGAACACCTCGCAGGCGTAAGTCAAGTCTCTCTGCGTAGCAGCGCTGGGGTGTGCAGTCCCAGCTCATGATGGGCTGTAAAAGCTGAGCTGCTCTTTTTAATGCCTCAGTAGTGTCACCTGTAATGAGAAGTGTTTAAGACAAATTTGACCTTGCTTGCCTGCCCTGAGGATTTTCATCAGGATCGTCAGCGGTTTACAAAGCTACCCATCTAGAAGACTCAGTTTCTCATACAGCCCTTCTTCATTGAGTCAAATGGCATAGTTGTCTACTGTGGAAGCTACTGACCCCACAGCTGTAAGCTTATACCTACTTAAGGTAGTTCACAAATACCCCGTGGCTTAGTAATTAAGAACCGACCTGTGTCTTTGCTTATGATTTGTAGGTAATAACTTAAAAAGTTCTTGATGGTGCATCAGAGACATCATGGATTTGCTGATCTTTAGGCTGCTCATTTCACTGATGTTGACGTACACTAGAGTACTGAAAATTCAGGCCTTTTCTCATCTAATAAGACCTGATTCTGTTAAGCGGGTCTCAAATGATCTTTGCACTGAAACCACCAGACTTAGTTTCTCAGACATGCAGTTTTCCTCTGTTGGGGTGGGGTGTGTGGTATATG
>NW_009737224.1:0-243 GCF_000703405.1 Apaloderma vittatum
GCCTCCAAGTGGACTCTGCTCTGTTGACTACGACTCTCTGAATTCTTCCTTTCAACCAATTAGAGACCCACCTCACTACTTGGTCATTCAAGGACCACTTCTTCCAGGCTCAAGATCAGTGCATCCCAACAAGTAGAAAGTCAAGAAAGAGATCCAGGAGACATGCATGGTTAACCAGGGAACTGCTGGGCAAAATCAAGTGGAAGAAGAGAGTATAAATATCATGGAAGGAGGGGCTTGGTA
>NW_009737224.1:1118-8134 GCF_000703405.1 Apaloderma vittatum
ATACGTCTGAGATGTGTGGTCAGTGGGGCAGAGTCCATTTGGAGGCCTGTATCTAGTGGAGTCCCTCAGGGGACAGTTCTGGGGCCAGTGCTGTTCAATATATTCATCAATGACCTGGATAAGGGATTACAGAGCATTATCAGCAAGTTTGCTGATGACACAAAACTGGGAGGAGTGGTTGACACACCAGAAGGCTGTGCAGCCATTCAGAGAGACTTAGACAGACTTGAGGGCTGGGCAGGGAGAAATCTTATGAAGTTCAACAAAGGCAAGTGTAGAGTTTTGCACTTGGGAAAGAACAAACCCATGTGCCAGTGTAGGTTGGGGACGGACCTGTTGGAGAACAGCATAGGGGAAAGGGACCTGGGGGTTCTGGTGGACAGCAGGATGCCCATGAGCCAGCAATGTACCATCATGGCCAAGAAGGCCAATGGCATCCTGGGGTGTATTAGAAGAGGAGTAGCTAGTAGGTCAAGAGAGGTCCTCCTGGCCCTCTACCCTGCCGTGGTGAGGCCACATCTGGAATACTGTGTCCAGTTCTGGGCCCCTCAGCTCGAGAGTGACAGGGAGAGTCCAGCACAGAGCCGCAAAAATGATTAAAGGAGTTGAATATCTCCCATATGAGGAAAGGCTGAAGGAGCTGGGTCTCTTTAGGTTGGAGAAGAGGAGGCTGAGGGCTGACCTCCTGAATGTTTCTAAATATGTCAAGGGGGAGTGTCAGTAGGATAGTGCCAGGCTCTTTTTAGTGATGTCCGATGACAGGACAACGGGCAATGGGTGCAAGCTGGAACATAGGAGATTCCACAAAAACATTAGGAAAAACTTTTTTGCTGTGAGAGTTGCAGAGCACTGGAACAGGCTGCCCAGGGAGGTTGTGGAGTCTCCTTCTTCGGAGAAGAAAACCTGCCTGGACACTTTCCTGTGTGACCTACTGTAGGTGATCCTGCTCTGGCAGGGATGTTGGACTAGGTGGTCTTTCAAGGTCCCCTCCAATCCCTTACATTCTGTGATTCTGTGAGTTCTTACAGAGGCAAAAAAAAAAGTAAAATCAGCCTTTAGCGGAAAAGAAGAAAAAATTTCAGATTAGCATAACAATATAATTGTTTCTGTATTAATCTGTAAATTTGCATTCAAAAAAGTTAAATATTGTAGGACATTTCTCTGCAGCTTAAGTGTTCTAAATAAAATTATCAGTTAGTTTAATTTGTAGCTAATATTTCTGGGTGTTTTTTAAGTGGAAAAAAATCCATGCATTTATTATCTTCTTAAGCTTGTAATCAGCAACCTTCTGTGACTTCAAATAAACTGGGGGTTTGGGGCTTGTTTTTGTAGGTTTGGGGGTGGTTTGGGTGTTTTTTTGTGTGTGTTCTTTTTGTTTGTTTGTTTGTTTTTGTCTGGGTGTGGGAGGCAGAGGGTGATGCGGAATCCAAATTCAATAAGGGACATAGACTCAAAAGAAGCCTGTACCTCTTCTTGCTATGCTCTGTGATGGTCTTTCCTTAAATGAACAGTGTACCACAAACAATGGAAAGCATGACAAATTTAAGTTCTGCTGTCATCATTAGGACAGCAATCTATAGCAGAATCATTAACAACGCTTCTCCACCTTAGCTGTGATAATTATCTTTATAAAATGTTCTGCTTCCCAGCTAAGGACAATTGGCTGAGTAAAAGAGCCAGATGAGGACCTGTATTTTGATAAATTAATATTTCAAGCAGGATGGAGGAAACAACTCACCAATCTGTAACCCAGGCACTGTCATATAGCTAGCTCACACCACACTCCCTCTCTGCATCTGCTTTTCCTTTCACTTCAGTGTATCTGTCTAGCAGTGTCTTTGGGACAGAGATAACCCTGACATGAGGTGAATGCTGCCCTTCCCACGTGGGAATGTGGAGACCAAATGAACAATTTTATAGCCATAAATCAGACAATTGCTGGAAATAGAAGCCAGGGCCACTTCTTGAGTCTGAGATCCTCTTTCCCAGGCTGCACTGGAGGTGAATTTATCCCTGTTCTTACATGTTACTTCACTTTCCATCCTGTCACAAAAACACTGCCATAATATCTGTTCTAGAAAGCATAAGACTGCTTACTGGTGTTGTATTTATTGTATTTTGCAGATTATAAAGCCACTGCAACTCTTCCATTAGAAGTTTTAGCCACTGAGATCAGGACTATACTGCATGCAAGACAAGAGGTTTTTATAGAAGGGAAGCTGTATTTAACAACGTGATCACTAGAAAGTACAGAGATTACTTTAAACAGACTTTTGAAGATAGTGCTATGTTTTGTTAATCAAAAGGATGATAGATCAGTCCAATGTAGCCCCTGGTTAGCTCTACAGTGAATTATAAATTAGTCTGTTTCCACAGGCATCCCATTGTGCAGTTTGCAGTTTGATTTTTTATTCATACTGTGAAAGTGTTCAGTGTGACCTTGACTACAGTAAAGCCAGAGAGACCCAACATCTCCTAGCAAGATACAGGTGCTTTAATAACTATTTCTCCACTTAGTCAACACTTTCAGGTTTGATTTTCATTAGAGGAGTTGTGACATTTTTAAGCAACTGCCTTACTTCACAGTCATGATGCTTTGACCACAAAAGACTGGGGGAACAGGAACTGCAATGCTGCAAGATAGCTGTTCTAGGCATGGACAAAGTTTTGTCCTGTGGGTTCTTACCAAACTCCTTCAAAGCTGTGCTTACCTAGTGCTGAAGCTTTGAATTTTTGTTTCAGGTTTCTTTGTCAGAATCATGTATAAGCTTATACGCACACTATAGTGCAGGGCTTACCATATAGTTTCTGAGTCATCACTGAGCAAATATCAAGAAATTCTCGTAAAAAAGCAGAGTTACATTTTGTGTTAAAAGCTTGCAGCATGTATGTGTGATATATGGGAATGGATTTCATGCTGTTTGGTGTTATCAGTACAGACAAAGCACCTTTAGTGGTTTTTCTGCACCTGAGTTACCTCCACCTTCAGTAGATCAATAGCTGGTTCACCAGCTCCATTTCACATCACACTTGGGAAAAACTGATTAATTTTTCCTTTTAGTTTTTGAACCAAAAATTGAAATTCCTTTCTAAACTACTTTAGGCCACTAGAGGCAAACAGTCCATGTCAGTCAAATAAGCCTGAAGTATACTTTTTCATTTCTGGTCATCCTTACTAAACGTAGATGTCAAATCACAGATGATCTTTCATAGAGCTACTGTGGTTATGCTGGTGTTCTTACCCACATTGCTCTGTAGTTAAGACACTTGCCAAGATATGTGTTGTAGAAATAGGCAGGGAGGAGTTTTGAACTACCATCTCTTGCCAGTATTTGATATATTGTCTCTACCTGCCTCAATAATATATATGAATAACATAGGAGAAACACAATAAAGGAGTGCCCAAATGACTGGGACTGGAAAGAAAGATGTCGCAAAACTGTCCAAGCGGTGTGAGCCTAAAACATTTAAACAAAGTTTTACCAAGCATATGGTTTCATAATTGTGTTAAGCAGATTTAAATAATTTTAATGGGTTCAAACTCTATGTTACTGGTGGATATTTGCTCTTGTTACCTGTCATGTGGTACCTCTAACACTCACGTGTTCACATGGATCATTAAATTGAAGAGACAGAAGAATTTTAGGCAAATCAGTTCCCAGTTCTGACACAGCGTAGGAAAGCTGAATCCAAGACAAAGCACTGTGAGTGTTCTCAGTATTCAAAAATCCCAGGCTTGCTCTTGAGAAGTAGCTGTATTTTGCAGGCAGAGGATGCCTTTTGGAAACTCAGGACCAGTCAGTGGAAAGAGAAGGAAACGGTCTTGTTTGTTTTGAAATCTGATTTTGCATTTGTGAGGCCAGCAGAAATAAAAAGCAGTGCTGGGAATATGAATTGACCATTTTATGTGAGCAGCACAAGTGAACAGCCAGAAGGCAGAAGAAAAAAATCAATACAAATGTTAATGTTGTGAGTTTTCCCATAATCCATGATTGCTTTTCCCTCATCACCATGATTGCTTTTGCCAACCAATTTTACTCAAGGATTTTTGCAAAGAATATCGGTGAACAGACCTGTGACTCCAGTCTCTAGAAGGGCCTGGAGGGTGCAAAGTGCTTTTTACGCAGGTTCTAACATGACATGTCAGAGTGAGAGTCTGATTATGACTAGGGTAAATGACAGGCCTTTCTCCTTGACACTCACTGAACTTGTCAAACACGGCTGAATGCTAGATCACTGAGAAAATGGAAGCTTAAACAAGGAACCACACACACCTGTACCAGAGCAGTCTGAGCCCATTAGATTCCTGCTCCTTTCTTCAGTGTCAGATGCGTGTCAGAAGTAGGGTTATCTCTATCTCTTAGCATAGCTGGCAGTTTCTCATTTAAGATTCTCCCACTACCTGTTTGAAAGTGAAGCCTTGAAGCACACCCTACATCCCTCCCCTTCCAAATCCAGACACCTAAAGGATGTAGCAGAACTGGATCTGCTTGCCAAACACCAAGTCTTAATGACAGAGAAGTGGCCATCCTGTCAAAAGAAGACCAGTGTTTCTCCCTTTGTTTTTGTTTACAGATCACCATTCCCTATCAAATCTCTTGGAGGAGGAAGGGAGTCTTTCTCCATGCGCTGGAATCTAGTGACAGCGCATTATTTTCCTTTGCAACAATCTGTAAGAAATGAACATATACTCTCACCGTACCCCAACACTGCAAACCATTGGATTGGGAATATCACCTTTTACATGCTTGTAGAGAGATGAGACCACATCTCTCTCACTGTCCAAGCCTGACTTCCTCAGAAGGAATTGAACGTAAAACTTTCCCTGCAGCTCTCAGCTTGATCTGTGGTCCTCAGTTCCTCCCCTGGAATTTTCCTCCTTTCTCAAGACACAGGAGAAAGGCAAATGAAGAACAAAAGCACACATCAAGACTGAGACTGTTTCAACAACACATAGAGGTTATTGCTTCTTTTACTGAAGGAGACAGCATAGTTCAGAATGAAAGTTAGCTCTCTCAACGAGAAAGGTCAGATTTGCAAAGGCTGAAAGGACCAGTTGACACATGGATAGAGGGCATTGGTGTTGTACCTCCTGACTGTCTAACTTTTAGTTATTAACTAAATAAAGCTTGCTTCTATTAAACAGAATCAGACTGACATGGCCCTGTGCGAAGCCATATTTCCAGAAGGCTCTACATCACGTCCAAGGCTTTGTGGAAAACTAAGCATGCCTCAGAAATGTCTTTCTCTGTTTCTGCTTTCAAACTTCTTGTTCATTTCTACTATCAAGCCGGCCAGAAGCAAAAACACTGTGGTGTTTGAGTTACAGTAGTAGCAATGAAGTATGGATAGAGAATATTCTAGAAGCCTTGCTCTCCTAAAACTCCCAGACTCAATTCCAGATCAAAATTCAGCTGAATTCAAGGTATGGATTTGAACTCCATTTTTGAGCTTAAGCCTCATGTTATATGAAACTAATTTGAAGTGGACATGGGCAGATAAATCTTTCTTGTCATTCAACTAGAGGTTGACTGCAGAAAGTGGAGGTGCTGTTCTTCATCTCAAGAAGACAGTTTATTTGCTTCCTCCCTTCTAAACAAACCTAATACCTGCTGAAAATCATAGTACAGATGTCTTTATGATCTTCTATAGTACAAGTCACTCATTACAGAGAGGAAATAAATGTTTTCAGCACCATCCACAAACCAAAAAACAAGGATTCATTGGAAAAATAACAAAACTCTTAGGCAGCAGCTGGGATAAATTTTCAAGAAGGAAATCAGACACAAAAATTCTAGATAAAAACCATCATCAAGCCCCAAGTACTTTCTGCATTTGAGCAGCTGAAGTGTTCTATTTAAGGGGCACTTTGTCAGCTGCCTTTCCCACATAAGGCCTTTGCTTGTACTATCTTTCTGTTTTGATCTCTGTCTGAACAATCCTTTCCTAATTTAGGGTCAGTTTGTTTAACAAGGAGACAGAATTTACATCCTTATTACCAAGAACAACAGAAATAATCCAGCAGCTGTAAAATGATTAGTGAGATCCTACAGACTTACATAGTGCCAGTTTTAAACATCAGCTGAGTTCTGTTAAGAACCTAAATTTCTAATGGACTGCTTGGAGGTCTGACTAGGATCAAGAGCATAAAAGCACTGTACCTGCTCCGCAGTACTTGGTTTAGGCTGATAGTCTTGTGAAGACCATTCCAACAGTTCCAGGAGATTCAGATAAGGTCCGGGAACACCTAGAGAACCTGAAGGTGCACAAGTCCATGGGACCTGATGAGATACATCCACGGGTCCTGAAGGAACTGGCAGCTGAAGTTGCTAGGCCACTGGCCATCATATTTCATAGGTCCTGGCAGTCTAGTGAGGTTCACACAGACTGGAAAACGGCAAACATAACCCCCATCTTTAAAAAAGGGACCAACGACAACCCGGGGAACTACAGACCAGTCAGCCTTACCTCTGTCCCAGGTAAAATCATGGAATAGATTCTCCTGGCAGCTGTACTAAGCCACATAAAAACAATCAAGTGGTTGGTGACAGCCAACATGGCTTCACTAGGGGCAAGTCATGCCTGACTAATGTAGTGGCCTTCTATGACAAAGCTACAGCGCTGGTTGACATGGGAAAAGTAACTAATGTCATTTTCCTGGATTTGTGCAAGGCGTTTGACACTGTCCCACATGACATCCTTGTCTCTAAAATGGAGAGACATCGATTTGACAGATGGACCACTCGGTGGATAAAGAACTGGCTGGACGGTCGCACTCAAAGAGTTGTGGTCAATGGCGCAATGTCTACATGGAGACGAGTGTCAAGCAGTGTTCCTCAGGGGTCTGTTCTGGGTCCAGTGCTGTTCAACATCTTTGTCAGCGCCATGGATGATGACATTGAGTGCACCCTCAGTAAGTCTGCCAATGACACCAAGCTGTGTGGTGCTGTGGACTCCCCTGAGGGAAGAGATGCCATCCTGAGGGACCTGGGCACAGAGTGGGTTGAGAGTAGCCC
>NW_009737225.1:0-1834 GCF_000703405.1 Apaloderma vittatum
TCTCCATCCCTCATACCAGAGTGGCTTCACAGACCTCCTGGGAGTAAACACACAGCAACTGTGACCTTTTGAAGCTATCTTCCACTGAGTAATAGTTCTCTCTAATCACACAATCATTAATTGTTTCCTAATCAACACATTCCCTCAGTAGTCAGTGGAAGTTGGACACAACTCCGCTGCTCATGAGGATTGCTTTGCTCCAGCTGTTCCTGTGGTACTGATCCTGGAGACGCCCTTTGTGTGGGGCCCAGGCCCACTTTGAATAGAAAGACTAAAGGGGACAGGCCTACTGTATTTCTTGAATCTCATTAAATCCCCTCCCAAGCAGCCTAATTTGTCTGCAATTTGGCTGGAAAGCAAGCTGCTGACTCTTCAAAGTATTTCACGATTACACCTCAAAGTGTTTGAATCCTCAAAGTACTTCAAGAGCCGCTGCTCCAGCTGAGTTAGAAATACCGAAAGTGCTTCTCTTAATACCTGACCTGCACATTCACACCTCTCACGGCTGCGGGGTAACCTGTAGACTATGTTCAGTTACGGTACCATCAGGTATGTCACTTTTTACCATAAGCAAAATTCATGGCTCCCCACTCTCTATCTTCCACTGAGTAATAGTGGAAGGAGATGAGCAGAGAGTCAATGTATCCCACCAAGTACCATCACCATGGAGCATGACACTGCTTTCCCCTCATGGGAACCTGGAGAAGCGAGAGGCACTTGGTGGTTGCACCCAGGGTTGTGTTCTCGTGTTCTGCAGGAGCGGTGATGGCGGGACATTCCTTCTGATGGGGTAGGGATGAAGAATTAGGAATCATGGCCACCCTCTGATGACCCTTGTTGTATGTTTAAAATCCAACTTTAAAGAGTCAGGCGTCACTTTTCTAGCGTTTTGTTATCTGGAGAGAGAGGCATCAAATCAAAAAGACAGGAATCGTGGGAATGGCAAACCCACGCTGGGAATGACCCTTGCACAAACCTCAGCAAAGTCTGATCTCTTATCAGCCAGCATCAGCCTACCTACCATGCTGCCCCAGGACACAGAGCTAGTCAGCCCGTTTAGATTTCCTTTTGATCATCTGCACAAGGTGTCTGTGTATTTGTCACACGGAAAAGAAGAACACAGCTGGCATCTGCAATACCGCTGCTGAAACCACGCACAGAAGCTGTGTTTGCTAGCAGCCAGGCTCTTAGAAATACGAGCTCAGAAAGCCAAGGACTCCGAGGAGTGTTCTTACGAGAGTAAACATAGGTCCACAGAGTATTACCGCTTTAGATTTGATGAGGATCTGCTAATGCTCGTTCCATTCTTCACCACCACCTAACTAGGTTTCCTGACCATAAGGTCACAAATCAGGCCCAGGAGGAGCATCTCTGGAGACGGTCATTGCCATCAGGCTGCTGCTTCTCTGAGCTGCCCATTAACTGGGCTTCCCAAGCGCTGCTGGGCTGCCTGGCTGCTGCTTTAAAACCCAAGGAGAAGGTGGGGGTTTTTTCTGCTCAAGATTTTTCTTTTCTTGTTTACCTATTCATTTTATTTTAGGAAGGAGGCAGGTTCTTTTCATTTGTGCTGTGAATAAAAAGCAAGCCGAGGTGTCCCCAGACCTGCATCTCACGAGGATGGTGTCAGTGCCAGCCTCGCAGCTCCAGCAGTGTTGAGGCAGCCAGGAGCACTCAAAAATACTACGAATGCTAACTCCATACCTCCTGTGTGACACCAGCACCACACCAACCTACTGGCCCTAAGTCAGGAGGGAGGAGTTGTTGTGTACTTCGAGCTTTTAGCCAAGGGCAGATCTCAAGTCAGCTCAGTTGTTCAGAAGATTCCTCTATTTGC
>NW_009737226.1:0-55005 GCF_000703405.1 Apaloderma vittatum
TCCCGTCGGCTGGGACAGGAGGCTCTGGAAACAGGGGAAAATGTTGAGCATGGTCGGGGATTAGAGAAAGGGAGGAAAAGAAAGAATAAAAGAAAAAAAGAAAAAAAGAAAAGGGGATTTAAAAATCAAAAAGCAGACAGTCGTTTGCAGGCAGGTGCTGGAAAGTCTCCGGATTCATTGGTGGACGGGCACGCGGCTTCGGTTTCCAGCGTGTCTGCGCTACAAAAACAGATAATAAAAAGAATACAAATGAAAGAACATCTGATCTAGTCATCAGATCTAACTACAGCACTTTAATAGGAATTGCAACTCCAGATGTTGTCTTAAGAAAATGAATCAATTAAGCAAATGAGGAATCCCTTCATAAATCATAGCAGGAGAAGATAAAGTCCAGTAGTTGCAGACTATTGTTTAAACATCCTAATGGCACTCATTCTTCTCATATACCTGTAAGCTTTACTACAAGGCTCCTCATCATTTAAGTTGTTGTTTACCTTCCTGAATACTGGTTTGATTTGAAAAAATGTTCTAAATGTTCAAAACCTTTTACCCTGCAAATAATAATACATCAGCCTTTAGGAGTTGAACCCAGCAGAAACTGGTGTCACTATTCATAAAATAATTGAGTTTACACAAAAAGTGATTTCTGTAATAGCCCCCTTTTTACAAGTATGTACATTTTATTTAAAATTACTGACTCAAAAAGCAAGGTAGGAAGAAAAAATCACCTCCAACAACTTCCTGTAATTGCGAATTATTGTGAGGGAAACAGAAGGAAAAGATTTTGAAATTATGAGCCATTATGCCTGAGAGAGAGAGAGAGAGAGAAAGTGAGAGAGATGTAGAGAGAGGCAGTGGGAAAAAAAAGACATCTCGGCTTCATGAAACACAGCTGACAAGCTCGACTAAATTACCCCCGGACCATTACAAAAATCACTTAATTGCCAACCATTTTGTTAGGTCAATTGACTCTAATTGAAAAAATAACAAAAAGCTTATTATGCTGCAAATGCGGCCGTGGAAAATGAGTCTTCTGTTAGGAGGAAACAATAATTCTAAATTTCAGCTGCTGCTAACACTACAAAGTTCAGTGTTTTCTTCTGATAGAATCTACTGTGCAGGAGAAAGTGAATATGCTCCAACTGATTGATATTTCTTTTAATATTGTCCCCCCCTTCTTCATACTCCCATCCTCTTCAGCCAACCTACCCACCCCACTCAGTTTTATTTGCCTTCCCCATTGCCTCGTGGCTCTTCTTTCTCTGGCAGGGTCGGTGTCAGGTTTTGTTCCTAAGGGATTGTGTTTCAATGTTTTGTGAGGCTGCTGTGACTCCTCTTTTCAGATCCTTCACAACAACCTCCAGATCCAACATTTTTCTCAACCAAACCCAGGTGAGTGTTAAGGAGAGGCACCTTGCTAAAACCTCCTGTCCCTCTTCACTTTCCTCTTTCCTTCACACATGGCAATTTCCTTTAAAGCCTGGTAATATAGACTTGTTTACATATTTTCATCAACCAAATACCTCAGAAACTGCCCCCTAAATGTACATTAAAAAGCACAAACCCTGCCTGGCACATAGGATTGTAATTAAAAACTCTGTCGATGCAGGGGAAGGCTTATTTATAAAGATACAATTTTTAGGAGTGTGTGCATGAGTTTGTTCATTTCAAAAGAAGATAAACTGGTTGGAGCTCTCTTATTGTCCCAATTACAGATTTGAATAGTGGAGATTCATAATGGGATTGATTCTGCTCTGTGAAAAGTAATTATTTGTCCATGAAACCAGGAGGCTGCAGAAATGAACTCGGATGGCAACAGCCTTTTGTTCAGCTCCTTTGCAATGAAGAGGTAGGGAAATTGAAGAAAGTTCTCAGTAGTCACAGAGTATGATTAAATATTTCCAGAACCATATCTATACCTTTACCTCTTGCATTGTGCTTTGCAAATTCCTTTTCTGATTTATCCTTTCAGGGAAACTGCCTGACTCAATTGCACTGTAACAAGGCCCAAAACTCTTGAGCCGACTACATTGAAAACATGAACAAAAATCAGTGCAATACAGCAGGATGCACCTTTACAGTATTTTAGATCAGGGGAGGGCAAGAAACAGAAAAAACGAGCACCAACTTTGTCCATGTGTGTTTTACTGTGCCTTTCATAGTTAAGGTAGATCTTCCAGGGCTTTACAAAGCAGTGAGTTAAATAGTGGTGGCGTGGTGCCTGTGTAGGCAAACGGTACAGCCATTATGTGCTCAGCATAGGTTTTTATTGTTTCTTTATATAGAACCCAATATCACTTACACAGGGGGGGATATAACAAATATATCAGACCATGAAGCACACATATGTGCTGTTTCTTTCTGAGCATCCGCAGCTGTGTATAATCAATGGAACATTCCTTTGGAGTGCACCACAGGTCAAAATTGACACACAGCTGAATTTATGAGTGATCACATTGTTTTAAATATGCATCACTTAGATTTCTACAGGTGTTTAAAGATTTGCCCCAACATTCCTTTTTTCTTTTCTTTTTTTTTTCCTTTTATAAAAGAACATGCACATGGAAAACAGAGATTGTATAATTAAGGCTTCCATTTGGATGCTAAAATTGATATAATTCACCATAGCTGACAACAGAGAATATTATATCGTCTCCAAGAAAAACGCACTTAAAAAGCTTAAAAAAAATATTTGTCTGGGTGAAATACTGCTTTTAGTCAGGGACCAGGAAACCCTGAAATCCCTCAAGCCTTGCTGAATGTGGGGGACTTTGTAAATCATAAAAAATAAACCCCAAAACCAATATATTTTATCCTGCAAAATGCACATTTATAATTTTGTCTAAAAATACATAAAAAATTAAAAATAAACACCATCTTACAGAAGCTCTATTTGCAACATGTGAATTAAAACAAGCATTATTAATTATCTTCTTATTTTATAGTAGAAAAGGTGTAAAATTGAACAGATTAAATCTTAAGAGAAAGCGATGTGCATGTATTGAGGAAAGACAATGAGGCTTCACAGACCGAAGAGAACCAATTCCTTTCAAATAAGTGGGAAAGCCCTACAGAGAGAAATAAAAGTGAGGAATGGTGAATTCTGTAACACTTGCCAGACCAATGAGCTTCATCAATTAATCACAGCAAAATAATCACCACCTACATTAAAGAATAATACATGAAAAGGACAGGGCATAGCTTTAACTTATTCAGAAAGGGCTGACTCCCTAATCCCTCTGAGTCTTGACATGTTAACTGGGTAGCGACTAATTAGATGTCAAAAATTCATAAGCACTCTTTAATATTGCATATATCCGCAGCAGACATTTCAATATGAGAGTTGTATACACAGAAGTCACTATAGCATTAAAACACAGCAGGGTGGGAGAAATAAAAGGAAAACAATAAAAACAATGGCCCTTAAAAACCCAAGAGAATGCCTTCTTTGGAAGTGTGTACTTTCTTATTCAGAAAAGGTATCACCTTAATAAGAATTATAGGCAAAGAGGTTTCGCCGTTCCATGCTGTGTGGACGAAAAGAGGGAGAAAAGACTGACTTATCAAAGGCACTGGCAGGTAAATAGTAATTTACTATGCATGCACAATGAACATTACACAGTGCCTTGACACAGGGCGATAATGAAAGACATGCTATTGTGGCATCCATCGAGGGAATTTTTTTCTTCGTTCTTCCTTCCCCTGTCTCTCTTGAGCAAAGAAGCAGTGATGTTTCCTGGCAGCTGCCTCCTGTTTCAAGCCATTTCACATAATATAGGAAGAACCTGAAGTTTAGTGTATTAAGTAAGTGAGTTAGTTTGCTGGTTTGGTGCTATATACATTGCTTGTGTGTGAACTTATATTTCAGATGCAGGAGTCTGTATTTTTATGGAACAAGCCTTTTCCTGTCTGAAGAATTATACGAACCTGATATATAATACAAGGCAGCGAGATTAAAAACAATGCATCACATAACACACTGTTTTATGACCTGCATCCTTTAATTGTAGCTCTCAGGAATAAGAAGAGAGGAATGTGCTCTTGTTTATAATGCAGAATTAGCATTCTCTCTTTTGACTAACAATGTGTACTGTACAGGGATAGTAGTCTGTGGAGATTCCTCTGTTTTCCTCTTTACTGAATAGCAAAGTTAAATCTCACTTTTGCAATGTTTCCAACTAGCTGGGAGCCAGCAAGCCTTCGAATTTAACCTGTGTGCAGCATAGGAAGCCGTGAGCGTAATCCTCCTATAGCTGCTGCTGTTTCAGTGTGACAGGCCACAACTGGAATGTTTTAATTATTTTAAAAGTGTAAAGTCTTGTAACACGGTGATATAAGGTAAGCAGCCTCCTGCAGAGAAAAATTATTAGATTTGTACATCTCATGGGAATAGCATCTAAAAAGACAACGTGGCTCTCGTACGTTGCAGCATGTGTAATAATGATTTTTGCATGTATCAGCTGATTAGTACTTTCATAAGCTGACATCTCTCACTGTGATGGCAACTTCTGGATTGATGTAGTACATGAATACAAATGAGATGTGATTTAATGATTGCTGACCACGTTAGACCGAATGGTCAATTGTTACCAGGTTATACCTGACCTTTCCTTTGAAAATTGAGACATTAATTTTGTTTCCAAAAGGTCTTCTATGATCAACACTGAAACTGTAATCAACTGTAGACATTTGTCGTTACTGCACTATTCACACCTCTTCCTTGCAATTGTAAGTGTGTTACCCACTGATGTTTTTCTCTCAACTTCTGCATCTCAAGTGTACGAGGGCGTTTTGTGGGAACACACTTTATGGTTTCACACTAGAATCAAAGTATTCAAGAGTAACAATTGATTAGTAATTCCAATCAGAAGGTGATTATCTGTGGCACTAGGAGGAGTTTTTTGCCTCATTTCATCCCTCCTGTCACATTCATGCCTGTTGTATAATAATACTAATGTTAATGTGCTACTGCTCTGCGCTCTTGTTCTTGGCCAGCGAGACAGGCCCAGAGCAGCTTGTGCTTTCTCTGCCTGCCTTCGCTGGAGCAGAACTGGGTCACCTGGATGTGGTCTGGTCAATCTTGTAAAATTTTCGGCAGAACTCCGAAGATGCAGGCATAATTCCTCTGTGAGCACAATGCTCTGCTTTTCCTGTGTGAGTCAGGGTTTGTTTCTATGCTCAGGAGCAGAATGGGCTTCCAGACTCCAAGTAATTTGCATGTGCAAAGCACTTGTGTACAAACCCCAATGAACTTGCACAAACCATGAGTGCTTTGTTCAGGGTTTACTTACAAGTTCATGCTTCCTGATTTTGTGATTTGATCAAAACCAGCATCCTACCCACATCATAAACATTTCATAAATTATTCTTAATACCCAGTATTTATGTAATGAAAGCTGTGGGCTTGGGGAGCTTTTCGGTTGGGGGTGGGAAAGGAAAGAGAGGAAAGGAAAGGAAGTTACTTCCTTTCCATGACATGCCTACTTGTAAAAGTGCTGTTGAATACTTATTTTTCACTGTTACTGGCAAAACTCACATGGCTTTAAACAGGATAAGGCCAGAAGTGACATGAATTCAGTCACCTAAGTAAACAGTTTGACTAATGCCTAATATAAAAGCTGAAATTAAAGTAATGTAAATTAAAGTAATGCTTCATTCACCTACACTACTCATATCTCTCCAAGGCCCACTGAAACAAACTAAATCCTCACTTATTAAAAAAAAAACCCAAACAACAAACAAAACAAGTTTTCCTAGAGGATGTTCTGTTTTCCTGAGAAATCTGATTTTCCAATAAAACCACATTACTAGATGAGTCTAGATCCAAAAAACACTGTGTAAAAAGAGACATGGTCCTACCTAAAGCCTGATCGCTAATCAAAGCTCTGCAAACCCAGTATAGTTGCTAAATCTAGTGCATTAAGTCTGATCTTAGCATGACCTTAAAATGGACTTTCAGAGTCGTAGTGGGAAAGAAAACAGAATCCATGTTATTGATCAGTAGCTGAGCATCCCTTTAGTAATGCCACACTGCTGTGAACAGACAATTTGTGAGCTGACAAATTTTGAATTCTGTCTACAAAATGTTCTAAGCCTGAAAAATGAAGTCATGCCAAGTAAAGGTCATGTTCAGCAAACACATGCAGGGGGTTTGTTGTTTTGTGGTTTTCTTGTTGTTTTGTTTTAGTTTTTTTTAAGGAATAAAAAAGAGATAAATGGAGAATAATAAAAAAGAAGGTGTAGGTGGAGTTGTGGTTCTCCTTAGTCCAGATTAGGCCAGTGAGTTTTGTGGAGGATTAATAAGGGGCTGGATGTGTTCACAAAGGAAAAGGAACAGATATCAGAAAAGTGCAAGCTCAGTCAAGTCTGGAAGAATATCTACTGACATTATAGCCTTTTCATGACTTCACACCGCTTATTAACATCCAGAAAGATGGAAGCAGCAAAACAGAAACCAAAATGGAAGAAAGACTCTTGCACTGCACGTTCCTTGAACCAGTGAAATCAGCTAGTGGGAATGGTCACTGGGAAAAGGTGTATCTGTGAGTTCCTAAAGGAAAAGAAACACTCTCTAGGCCATTTTTTTGCTCCTTATTTAATCCTGTATAAATGCCGCCTTGGGTTGAGATAGAGCTGACTGATGCCTCAAGACTTCAGAAGATCAAATTGTTGAGGAAGCTTAGAGGAACAAATGGGAATCATCAGAACGCATCACCAAAAGGACAAATAACAGATGGACAAACATAATTCTGAAGCAAATGCCAAATACTGGAAGGAACAACAGAGTTGGGTAACATACTGGAAGAGAGGCAAAATAGTTAGATTCAGAGGACCAGCACAAATGCCAAAAGGCCTTCAACAGAAAAAAAAAGGTGAAATTAGATAGGCAAAAGAGAAGCTGCTTTAAAATTTAAGAGTATTTGTAGCAGAAAATATTTCTATCTTTTAAGTTGTTGTTTTCTTAAGTATTTTCATAGCACAGCGTGTTTTCTACTGGTTCAGGGCACACTGCAGTTGTATGTGGACATGTTGACTATAAGAAAAGATTGAATTGCAATAGCCAAAACCAATTTTAATCGTGTAGCTCATCTGAATGGCTGTGATGGCCACAGCAATGTGTTCATTGTGTAGATCAACTGTGATCCAATGCACATTAGTTTGGGAGCAGCCCATAGGCTAAATGGACAGAAATTAAAACAAGTAGCCACCTTTGAGCTTCATTCTGTCATTAAAATGCTGTTCATATACATTCATTAGAGTTGTTAACTGTAAGGTTCTCTCACTCAAAAACGTATTCAAGGCCCTGACTATCTCTGTTCCAAACTACTAATGCACTCGTAAGAGTTAATCACAGAACCAGTGTTCTTGGAATGAACTACTGGCCTACCTTGCTTCCATGATACGAGGAGCTGGTTGTGCAGAAGAATTATAATGTAGGCTGTTGTTCTATTGAAACAATATTGACCAGGTTAGGGAGTTAGAGAGTTTGTTTTTTTCTACCCGCTGTTGATGTCAATTTTATTACTTACGTGGTTGAAAGCACAAAAAATAGATACTGTTATTGCTCTTTAAACAAAACTTAAGGTGCTAAATTTCTGACTACATTTGGTAGATAATGTGAAAACCCCGAGATCTGTTTTTCCTCTTCTTGCTGCCAATGGTTTCTGAATGTCATTAAGGACAAGAAGTACATATGAAGCGAGTGATGTACAATACCTACATGAGAGTTTTATTTTTGTTTAAAAATGTGGTAGGTTTCTTGCTGACCCTGTCAACAGCTATGAGTAGCTAATTTGCTAACTCAATGACTCATCATCAGTTCAGTTTACATGTAGCTAACAAAGGTCAGCAGTGAGAAAAAAGTATTTGATTTCAATACCCAATTCAAGGAGATGCAATATTTCTATGGGGTTTTTTTGACTGCTTAATGTAAATCCCTCTAATTGAAGAACCTGTCTGCTGAGTAGTTCTAGGCTCACTGGTTCACTTTAAATTAGATTTGAGAATCATTAAGTCAGCTTCCTGAAAGGGCCTGACCCGGGTTGGCTGTGTACAGTACAAACACAGCTTCGGACATGGGGTTCTGCAGTTACAGGTCATGCATTTCCATTGGGTTCTGCTGGCTGGGGTCAGGAGATGCTCTTTCTGAGTAATTCAGCAGAGTTTCAGGCCTCAGCTGTGCTGCTGGGGGTCACTATTCTTGGTCAGGTTGCCATGGGGAAGGGATGAGGGAAAAGTGGACTTTTGTGCTTCCTTCCATTTGACTGCACAGCTTGCTGCTTAGCACAGGGCACTTTGACAGGAAGTGGCTGTGAGGAAGCCCACACTTGTTCCAGTTCATCTATCACAACAAGAGTTACTCTGGAGTGAAGGAATACAACCTAAGGGATGCAGAAATTTTGAAAGATCAGAATCAGAGCATGTGCATGCACACAGAGGAAAATCTCCTGTGTAAAGCACTGTAAAATATGGTACTGGGCTGTTTAGGGATGCTGTTCTGTTCTTTTTAGGTTGTGGCATTTTTTTCCCCATTTAGCATTCAGTATATCAGAGTTAAGTGGTCACCACAGAATAAGTTAATATGCAAATTCCAGGACTAACAGGGATGGTTTTGCTGCTGATGCCTCCCTGCTTTGACACTTTTCACAAAGACTTACAAGTCAGGGAAGGAGCCAGAGCCCCTGACCAGACCCAGATGCTGCAGCTGATCTGCTTCCACTAGTAGAAACCTCCATGCAGAGTGTAGATCAGGAAGAAACAACAATCTGAGTACATAAATACTGACATATTCCTAGTTGTGACTGAAATACCCTACACAGGATGAGCAGAAAGAATTTCTAAAGGTGGAGTAGTATTACCTGCCAGTAACTACTACGGTAACTGGATTCTGCTGTACCAAAGTGCTTTCCCAGAATTATTCTGCTAAATAATTATCTGTGTTTGGCAGGAGGCTATATTTGCCAAAGAAATGTTGAAACTAGTACATCTTGATTCTAGAATGCTTCTTACCCTTCTCTTAACTCACATAAATATTTTATGTATATATTTTGACATGGTTTAGGTGAACCTGGAAATCATGTTTTAGCCAAGTGTAGGACCTAGTTTTCCACCTTGGAAGGTATAAAGTAGGAAATTTTTCAGCTAACTGAAAGGCAAAAATATGTTATGCCTCTTTATAATATTACTGTTACTGTGATTGCCGTTACAAATGTACCCCACTCCATGTCACCCACACCTGTATTTCCTTGTTCTCAGAATAGGAGATAACTGCAAGCACTCAGAAATTTGAACTGGAAAGTGAATGAATTGCACCACTTTTGAATCCCATGATCTACCTGCAGCTCCCTGGAGCATACACCTACCTGTGGACAGGCCCAGCACTGAGCAGCTCAGAATATCTCTTGTTTGTGTGGCTGTTGTGAAGCCAAACTGTTCCAAGGCTGACAGCCATGAGCTCAGCACTGAGGGAAGAGGAGTGAGGATAGTTCCATTCAGTGAAGTTATGTGCAGGACCTTCCCCAGGGTCCAAGATTTTGATTTTAAAGACAACATGAAATTTGACATCTATTTGTAGTGCACAAAAGTGCCCTCTTCTGAGGAGAAGATCCAAGTCTACGTAGCAGAACTTAAAATTCACCTGTTTTGATACTGTTGGAAGACACTGAAGACTTGATGGGGGAGGTTAGAAATATTTTCAAGTTTATTTAAAATATGCAAATTTGTATTTTGGTAGTATTTTACTGATTTTAACTGAGAGGCACAAAATTTCCACACAAATTATCTCAGAAAATTTCTGCACAAATTATCTCAAACGATGCTTGCTTCATGTTCATGAGGTCAGAACCACTGGCCTAGCTGGAAACAAGGTTTGGGGGTCTGTGTCCAGGATGAAGGCACAGAATTTGTCCACCATGGCTTGCCAAAAGGCCCATGCATAGCTTAGATGTGTATTAGCCAGGTAATGGCAGGATCTGGGAAGGCAACAATGATAATGTGTATTTAGTAGAAAAGATTAGGGCACATGATAAAGAATTGAAAATATGGTAACATAGCCACCAGGAGGAAAAGGGAGATAACGGTCGCTGCAGCAAGAATATAGAAATATAAAGAACGTGTGTGTAGGAAATCATGCTCTGAAAGTCCATTGCGCATGGAACAACTTAATTCATATTAGCAGGTAGTGTCTGAATCTACTGTTTCTCTCACCTGAGACAGTTTTTGGGGTTTTTTTGCTAGCACCCTTATACTTTGTAATTCCAACACAGGACTTAAGTGTTAACTTCAAATCCTCCATGGATCCACTAATGTCTTTTCTCTTTACAGAACTCACAGTCAGAGAAAGGAGCCCTACTGCACAGAAGATTTGAATAGATGGATAAGTACCAGTGAAAGAATTTGTATAAGGAAAAGAATTATATTTTTAACTCAACATGAGAAGCATAGATTACTTTGCACATACTTATTAAGATTAGTCCATAAGAATTCATTACTGGCATCTTACTGGAGAAATTAGTTATTTCTTTCCCAGTCAAAGATAACACATAAAACTTTGTTTGTACAGCAGACAATTAAGATGGAGGTTATTTCCTAACACTAATGAAAGTTCTCCCTTAGAACCATTGCAAATTTCTATGGACCTCTAACCTGTCATTTTCCTCTGTTTAGTTCATTGTATTTTGCAACAAAGAAAACTGTACCCGGCTGTGCATGGAAAAAGAAAAACCCTTTTTCAGACAAAAGAAGCAAAGCTCTTTTGTTACAAAAAATAGCACAACTTCAGAAAAGATATTTCCTAATAGAGATCACTGGCTATTTGACTGTTTTCAGCATGCAGAGGGTTAAGCCCAGCTGAGAATGCCAGACATACCTGTATTCATTCCATTTTGAATAAAGTGACAAATTCCTATTCTTGGTCACTGGAGCACAAAATTAGCCCTGTGCTTCAGTGAAAGGTCAACATGGGAAGAAATAAACAGGAGGTGAGAGGTCACGACCTGTGTATAGAACAGCAAAAAATGGCTGAATAAAAAAAAAAAAAAGTTAATTCTACTGTATATTGTACTTTCCATATAGTCAGGTCCCACTGGAAATTTAAAGCAGTCCTGGAGTTCTGTTCTGGAAAACTGAAGAATGAAATGTGTTTATATTTATTTATTTACACTCATTTTTTTTACAGACCCCATTGGTTTAGTCTTTATATAAAACTCCTGTATATACATAGTTACTCGTATGACCCAGGATCCAGTGGATCGAGGAGAGGTTTACCTGATCAGACCTAGAGGACTCTTGTTCTCCATGTCTTTTGGCCGCATCTTCAGCACTTATTTAAAACACAGAGATCCCTGCAAAATGTTCAGGAACAGAACTAGTCACCAATGAGAACAAGAGTCTGAGTGAGACATTGCAGGCATTGAAAAGAGGAAGCAAAACCAGTGTTTAGCTCTTCTCCTTGTGTTTGTGCTCAGCCTCTGGCACTAATCCCATCTGATGCTGGATGTCTAGTCTATCTAGTCTTGAGGTAGAAAGCAATTGCTTTCTTGCGTGTCCTGGGTAGACATAGTGGAGGTGGGAGCAGCAGTAGCACACAGCAGATCAGAGAAAGTAAATAAAGGAATGTTTATTCAGTCAAAACTGGTGTTCAGCGACACACATGCACTGTGAGCTGTGGCTGTGGAGGAGAGAGCAAAGATTCCACTGAGTTCAGCTTTTCTAAAAGAGGTAGCTGGTATCAGCATCCTGCAGATAACACTCAAATCACTTCTCAAGTGTCCCATAGACACAGGTCTGGGGAGAATATAAATGTCCACTTGTTTCTTCGGAATTTTGATTGCCAATTAAAAATGAAGTATTACAGAAAAGCCTCTCTGTGTGCATATGGTTGACAGAAGGGCCAGCTAGGAAAGAACAGCTCTGCCAGAAATAGTTGTCCCTTTAAAAACCAATAAAAAATCAAAGTGTTGAACCAAAGAACATCTCCATGGACAATGAGGTACTGATTTGTAGCATATTTGGCTTTGTAGAAAGAAAACATTCAAGAAAGTAGAAGAGTCATTGTTCAATCTGCAATGCTGTGTAAAAGGATTTTTTTTTGTTTGTTTTCTTCTTCTCTTGAAACCTGTCTGGGAGGCTTTTTATGAAATATGTCTTCATCATAAAATGACAATTTGCTGAAACCAAAACTCTCAGCAGTAAAAGATTGATTTTGACTAATTTCCTGTTTCCCAAAAAATTAGAAACAAATGGAACCAAAGTGATTGAAAAAACCTGTTTCAATTTTTTGAAATTAAAAATTCCCTTTTATATTTGAAGCTACTTTTTGTTTAACAAGGTAAGTATACTTATAGGAGAGAAAGGAAAAAAATGATTAAGACAAAAAATTTTAAGATACTGAAATGTATATTAACTTACTCAGCTCCCTTCCAGAAGTTTGGACTTTTATTTACAAAATATATTCATTACACCATCAGAAAATGTCTGCAGAAGAGGAAACTGCATCTTGCCCAGCTCGGGTTTTGAAATTTTCCAAATGCACCTGAATACAATGACCGGACAAGATTAAGATGCAGCAGATGCCTTGAGTAAGCCATATGACTTCATAGTTCATTGTATGGGCTTTCCCAAGGAGATTACAACTAAGTTTTCAAAAATATGTAATCAGGATTTCTTTTTCTGTTTCTTTGTTACTCTGGTTTTATTTCTCTCAATTTTTGTCTTGTGCCTTACCAAGGCTTTGCTAATTTGATCATATTCTTTTATTCTGAAATGGATATTTGCCTTTTGTTTGCTTTATTTTCCTTTCGAGGACTTGCTTGCATTTTTGGCTTAATTTGCCTCCTATTAGCAGCAGAGTTTTACAGTGTTAAGCCAACTGGCACTTTGTATTTCAGCAGGCTGAAGAGCAGTATGAGGTCTTGTGTGGAAAATACCCACCTAAATTAACCTGTTACAACCCTTTAGCAACTATTTGTACCTATTAGCTACTGTACCTCAGGAGACAGAATGGTTCTGATGAACCAGTGATGGCTGTCCAGTGACTCCCAAACAATATGGGCCAAGATAATTTCTGTTGCCGTTCAAAGAAGACAGTAGCTAACCCAGTCAGACATATGTCAAAACCTGGAAAAAATAGATCGTTGAATTTTTCATTAATACTTAATATTATCTCTGTTTGTATGCTACAGTGTGGTATATTGTTCTTTTGAAATCAAGCCATAGTATTTACTCTGATGTTAGGAGAAACAATAACAATCATCCTATTTCTTCTCATTTCTGCATGTCAAGTACAGATAAATGCAAATAAAGTACAGATCACTTTGTATGCCAAGAAACCCATGGATTTCTTTGGGTGAGAAGGTAGATATAGGTTTGTGTATCTTCTGTGTATATTGATGTTTTCTGACTACTTCTATAAACTTTGTTTTGCTGCAGCTGCAGAGTGGATGGCACCATGTTTATATGACACTGATGTTCAGATCCTGGTGAATAGGCCGATGTGCGTTTTCTACAAGAATGAGATGATGGAAACAGAGTAGAGGGACAAACAATCAGAATAATTGTTTAAATGTAGTTGGACACGCCTAGTTCAGAAATCCTAGCGTCCATTTGTACATGGAACTGAGAAATTATTTTGGATCTCAAACTTTCTAGGATACTGAGGCAGTGACTTAGACAAGCAACTTCTTTTCTTTTTCCCTGTAAACATTTAAAAAATATCCCTCCCAAGTAGGCCTTGATATGATTGTCCACGATTTGATGCTTGGAAACTGAAGTGTTGTCTTCATTGCTGGCACTTGACACTATATGGAAACCAATAGAGAATGAAGGATGCAGCTGGTTGTTCAAAGAAAGTTTTATGCCAAGACCTTATAACGCTTCTTCAGACTCTTTTGGTATGGCACAAGTTCAGCTCTCAGCGTTCCAGTGAGATTGCTGCCTATCTCTACAAGAAGAGTTTCTCTTTTCTAAAAGCATATCAAAACAAGGTATCAGATAAGAGTAAATCCTGGAATCATGATCTGGATGTTTGTCTGTCTGCTTGCCACAGTCTGACAGTTGTTCAACACTGAAATTTTGGAATAAGGTCATGTTATAAAATGGTATTCTTTACTTAAATCATGTTGATGTTTGACTGATTTCATTCGGCCTTGAAAGGAGGTGGGTATAAGGAAAGAATAAATTTGCCAGGAAGCTCTGGGGTAATCCTCCAGTGCTGCATTTTAAGTAGTGACATTCAGATGACATTGAATGTGTGCTCACATGGTCAAAGGTCTGTTACTTTGAGGACATCACCAATTTCTTTGAATTTAGCATACAGACAAAAATATTTTTTTTTTTTTGTGGAATGATAATTTCATATGCGGAAAAAGAAAATTTAGTTTTAATGGTAGATTTAAGCTTTATTGAAGTTAACTAGAAGAAAGGAGGTGAAGTTCACTACACTGCTTGAATTGACTTCTTTTCCACCATCCTTTTACACTCATGTTCAATGCCTAATGATCATAGAATCATAGAATCATAGAATGTTCGGGGTTGGAAGGGACCTCTAGAGATTATTTAGTCCAACCCTCCTGCCAAAGCAGGATCACCTAGGGCAGGCCGCACAGGAACGATGTCTAAAGGTTAGCATGTTTACTATATTGATTTACCAGTTATTTATTACAAATCTTTCTCAATTTAGAGGGAGAGAAAGAGAAAAAGACATAAAAGAGACAATAATAAATGAAAAGTGTATACTGCAAGAATATTTCATACTAATAATTATATGCATTATTTACACTAATAGTAAAATATACTGATTGTATCAAACTAGAAGTGTTGATATGCAAGTAGCTGCTTTTAACAAAGGTAAAGGTATTAATTATCAATTAGCAGAAATTGCTTCTAATAAGACTGGAGAAGGGGCAGAGAAAAACTGATCAGGAAGAGATGACAGAATGTTCTGTAAAATACCATTTTGGGGGTTTTGTGTTGGTTTTTTTTTTTACATCTGCCTTGGATGATATGAAAAAGGTTGTCAGGAACATAATTACTAAATACATCTAAGATACAAACCATTTGTTGTTCTTTTAATCATTTAATGGAAGAATATTAATTCCTTGGAAGATTTTTGCTGTCTTCTACAAATAACAAGTAAAATTAACTTACAGCTCAATTATTTCATTAATGAAGTAGCTCCCCACCCCACTGGTATGAATTCAGTTCATTTCTTTTTCTTCAAATGTCTTCTGTTCTACTATCAATCAAATATCTTTCCAGTGCATAATCAGGAAATCCTAATAGAAGGAAAAACAAGTTGGAGCTGATGACAACTACTAGTGGCTTACTAACCACTTACTAACCACTGCCTGTCATGCATTCAGCCATAGTAGTGATTACAAGTTGACTAAGGAAATAGAAAAGTAAGAACTTTCTAAACAAGGTAGTAACAGAGGAGCCAGAGTTGAAGATTTTCATGAATATTTAATCATTTATTCTATATACGTTAATTACATCACATTTTAATGCATTGTCCTATCCCAGCTGTGTCTTTAATGAACTCCGTTTCATAGCTTTTAAGAAAACACACACACTAAATTTTCCAAAATAATGCCTTGAGTTATCTTCTTCCTTCATGTTAAACACTTTAATGAGTGCCTCCTTTTTCAAAAGTGGCCTTTCCACTGACTTGGAGGACAAAAAAGAGTATTATATGATTTAAGTGGCAATCACATTTTAGAAGCAATAATTAGCCAATAGTTGGTGTGAATAGTTCACAAGCTATTGACAGATGGAAATTTGTTTGCTTAAACTATTCTGTGAGTACCTGGAAATAAGAATTGTTAAACAGATATAAAGAAAAAAAATCAGAAACAAAGCAGAGATAAATTAAAAGTTATGCTACTTACTAGTTCATGCACAGTAAGTGTTTTGATCACCCATAGTTGATGTCAAACAGTGCCTAGAATGAAGTATATTCTCTGAAGGAAAATTACTTCAAAATGAAGTTAAAAGTACATGCTGCACTAATTCATTTCCTGAGAAATGCGTATCTGTATAAGTTCTGAAGCATGTGCTGGAATGATCCTGAGATATGTGTATGGCTGAAGACAGCATGGTCAATGTCTAAGAAGAACAATTACATAGTACTGGCAAGAAAAAAGTTAAGAAATGCTGGTCAGTGGTGCTCTCTAGACATTAAGAACTATCTGGAGATGTATATCCTGCAAAAGCAGACAAGTCACAACAGGGTCAGACTCTTGTCATTTGTTTGTATTTCTCGAAGTGCTCAGCATTGCTGCACTTTGGCAACTCAGTTTAAAATACCCCTGTTCAGAAGCAAAGGATCAGAAGATGAACATTTATGTCACTGCTGCTTACTGTACCAAACTTTATAAATAGAAGAGCACAATCTTATTCAGTAAAAGGTAGTAGTTGTAAATTAAAAATATTCTACTCTCCACTTCTTTTAATACCGACAATAAAAGCGAGGTCTTTGGTGCCTAAAAGACACTAAAGATCAGAGCTTACTCAAAGTTTCCAGCTTATGTTTTCAATCACATCCTAATTGTTTTGTAAAACTTTCAGTGTAATCTTTTTTTCAGCAAAGAAATAAATAGGAGAAATTAGGGAAAAAGTATCTTTTGAGCTGAATTGTTTGTCTGGTCATTCACAAACTGCTTTCTCATTTTTCCTGTAGGTTTTCTTCTTTCTTTCTCATTTCTTCCACTGGAAAGGAAGAGAAAAAAATGTTGCTGGGATTTTCTTTGCATTTTCACAGTTTTCTTACTGTTTTGCTACTTTACGATAAAACTAACTAGAGACACTAAAACAAAGAAGAAAATAACTTTTCAGTCAAACATAGGAAGAGAAAAATATTTTTAACAAAAACAAGGGTTTCGGTTAATCTTGAACATTTTATTGAATTTACACCTGGAGCCACATTTTTTTGTCTTAATTCCTCTTCCAGCTACTGATTCCCTTGGAGTTATGTGGCATATTATTAAATCAAAGGCATCTGAAGGTCTCCAGCTGCTTCCAGAAATCATTTTTTCTAGAATATTCACCTTAACATTCCCCTTTGTCCAGAAATAGATTCAGAAATGAGTGGCTGCCCATTAAATTCTCATCCATTGAAAAAAAAACCAAACGAAAAACCAGGAAATTTGCCTTTGTAGGGGAAGGAAACAAATGTGACAAACAAAAATGAAACAAACAAAAAAACCTATGCATGGTTCATACCCAATAACTCTACAAATCCATTTATCCAAGAAGAAGAATACTAATACATATTAGACATTTTGGCCTGAAACTGTCTAAGTACATTCTATATCTAGCAATGAGATACTGTGTGTGTCCCTGCTGAAGAAGATCTTTCTGTACATCATACCTTTGTTCTTAAGAAATGCTCTTTACCCTAACTTTATCTTGAAAGAAAAAGTTTGAGAAAATATTTGGCTTGTTGTGATTCTGTCATATACTGGTTCATCAGCTGAGGAAAACAAGAAAGGGAAGGATTATGTGTATATTTCAACTATATTCTGGAATGAGATCATGCACATACCTTGTAAAATAAGGAGTGAAGACTACTCTTTTTGTAAGTAAGAAAGTGTGAAAGAAAGCAAGCTACCTTCATCAGAGGTTTTATGATATGATAAAAATTAAAGAAAGAGTAATATCTCTTATTTAATTATTCTCTTAAAATCTGGTTTTATATGTAAAACATTGAATTAGTACAATGAAAATAATAGCATGGGTTATTTATGGAATGCACATGGGCCCAATTCTCTTCCACGAACAAGTACAAACCCAGTTATAGCATAACAATATCTTATTCTACCGCTGAAACAAGGCAGGCATCTTGTATATGTAGATTCACTAGCATAGTTTATGCAATTCAGTGGTAATGCCATGCATGCAAACAATATATTAAAAATAGCAAGAATATTGTTTCTTTTTCATGATTCATTAACCAGAAATAAGCCATCATTACTGGCAAAATGAATCAACCAGCCTCTAGCCACAAACTTCAAGAGACGTATCAGCAGGTAAAACCCACTTAACCTAACATAAAGGTTCCTGTCATTCATCTATAATGAAAACATATATAATATGAAAAGAAAGTGTCTGGACTTCTTGCCATGGGACCTGTCTTCTGACGGTCCTATAGCCTAAACTTTAAAACCCCTCTGAAGAATACCTTAAGATAATAACCTAGTCTTTTGCATTTTTTCTATGAATACCTATAAAGTTATTGAAAACATTTATAAACAATTTTATTATACATTCATTGCAGGGAAAATAACATCCAGAAAAAGATATAAGCTCTTCTCCACTGTGTATTTTAATAGGGTTTACTTCTATAAATTTTAAAATGAAGAAAGCTTGAGGAACTCCTGTCCATTAGGCATGATGGCAGGGTATCCAGAAAAATATTTTTTTAACAATTGGAAATTAGTGCTTTTCCTTTAAAATTTTGTTGGATACGTATTTCCTTCAACAACATGACAAATAGAAACTCTTAACTTCTCAGAGTAGCTTTCAGAGCTTTAGTCTAAAATACTGATTAAAAGAATACATTAAAGAGAAGTGCAAATTCTTCAACAGACATGACATAATTTTGTATTTGTGATGAGAATAAACACATAATTTTGTCTGCAGTCAGATTTTGGGGATTAGTCCTGTTTTCATGTTGAATTTTCACACTGTCTATCAATGACCTGTAAATAACATATTGAATTAAGTGTAACCGCATTTTAGGAAGAAGTTTGTACTTTTAATTTTGCTCATGCAGGATGTGTTACTGGATAAAAATATGTAGTGCTATTAGTTATAAATAACAATAAACAGTCATCCTCATTATCCTTCCTCATACCAACAATTTAGTATTAGAATATTAAAGTACAGATTCAGAAAAACAAAAACAATAACAAAAGCAAAAACAAAAACAAAGACAAAATCAAAACCAAAACCAAAAAAACCCAACAAACCCAAAACTGAATAAAACCTCAAAAAACCAAAACCAAATCAAACCAAACCAAAATAAAAAACCTTTCAGGTAATTAATATGCAAATTAATTGTAGATGTTCATAATCTTTCTTACTCTAAAGCCATGCAGCTCTGTTGAACTCCAGACATTTACTCCAGAGGATAGTCTAGCCCAATCCACAAAAAACATCTCAATAGCTATAAAAGTGACCTGTAAAAGAGTGAAAAAATGCAATTTATTCTTTCTAATTCTGAGATAAAAATCAGCAATATGGTAAAAGGGTTTTTTTCTTATCCTTATTTCTCTTTTCAGAAATTATGGAAAGACGAAAGACTCCTTCACAGAAACAAGAAATAGGATAAGGTTAGGTGCATATAGGCAGGGACAGAATTTTAATAATGCGGAGTTCTGGACTCTGAAGAACAGTCATTCCTCTTCTGATTGAAGATGAGGTGCCAGAGGTGGTTTATTGTGATGTTCTCTCATAGCTGTAGTGAAAGAGAGAGGCAAAAATATATATACATTAGTAGGAGCAATGATCAGAATACATTAATGAAGGAGAGGTGATTGACCTAAGAGGTAGAATAGATGGTTTCTGTTTTCCCTAAAAGAGGCTAGATTTTGATAACCTAGTAAAATGCTGTCTAGGTAAAATTATATGCAAAACCTGTGTGACCTTAAGTGTGTGATTAGTATATTCATAGGGGCTGTAAAAACATGGGACTAGAAGGATAGCAAAAATCAGGTATCTATGACCCTACAGTGTGTCTCCTTACTAGAATGAGTTCAAAACTGCGAGACCATCTGAATGTTTCACGTAAAGGCGTTCTGAGTTGTTCGTCAAACAGCCTTGGGGTTTTTTTGAGCACTAGTGAAAATACACTTTTATAATACACAATATCAAACAGCTATGATGGAAAACATCCTGGAAACATCAGATCCAGAAACATCTAAGATGGATAGCATCTGAGGTGAATGACAGCCAAGTGAAATGGGATTCCTTCCCCTCTTTCCTCCTAGCTTTTCTTCCTCCTCCATGCAGAATGAATCAAGGGATTGTTTGTTAAGATTTTCCTGTTGTATGTTGTTATCTCAGTGCATTGAGGCATTAGTAACTGAGGAATCACAGAAGATATTTCCGTTCAGGCTAAAAAGAATAAAAATTCTGAGCTTATAAACTTTATCAGTTTATCAGTAGCTGATAAAGGACGAGACTGACCCATAAAACAGCACTGTACTAGGGAATGCATTGCATGTAGGATATAACTGACTAAATTGTTTTTATCTCAGTATCCTGAACGTGACTGAGTTGGAGATGGCCGTTACAGCTTTCTTCTTCCCATTGCTGGAACTAGAACTACCAGTGTATACGCTGCCTTTGCAGCATGAATGATCTTATATCACTATCTAATACTGACACAGACCCTTGGATACCAAAATATTTTTACTACTACTTGTATTTCCATCAGCAGGAGTATCAAGAAGTGTTTGTAACAGAGAATAGTGCTAGATTGTGGTTTAACAGTTCATACCCAGTAAATCATCAGTGAGACTCCAATGAATTATGACATATTATAGAGCAACTTGTGGACCATAATCCTAGAGAACGGCCTCAGATTATCACACGTACCTGTTGCTGTAGGCAGAACTCCTCCAGATGTGGGTGTTTTCCAAGAGTCTTTAGAAAAAGCAGAAACTAGTTTACAGTTCATTGTGTATAAGGCCTTTCTGAGCATCAGACAAAAACCAGTCATAAAAATTCTATGAAGACATTGCTCATTTCAGCTTCTATTGCCAAGGTTGGGTGCTTGACAACTCAATCAACAAAGGATGAAAATGAAAGGACAAATCTGAATCAATGTCCTCTGATGAGAAAGATATTCAAAATGATTCCTTTGTTCCTTCCTTTCAATAGAAGGCTGTGGGGAAAGGATTAAGGAAAGCTTAAAACCACAATGTGGTGTCCTAGCAAGACACTGGTCAACATGCAGTAGCATCAGCAATGGCAGTAATGACCATGCTCTCTTCCCAGGAAAAATTCGGTCACTTCAAACACCTTTTTTTCCCCTCCCCAATGTTTTCTTTCTACAGCTATTCTCCTTCTGCATATGCCTTCCTCTACCTTCGTCTCCTAAATACCCACCTACAGAGTGCATATTTTCCATGTGCCGAGTAAGCAACCCTTCTCTTAGGCAGTGATTTTCTCACTCAGCACTTCCTCCTCAAATTCTTTCAGTGTCAGGCTCTCACCCACCTCAGTGACTGAAGATAACTATCATCCTGCTATTCAAATCAATGCAAGTATACACATACCCTTTCCTCCTTGTTTCTCACATTTTGGTCTAAACTGGTTGGGCCAGGAGAATAAAGACAAGCAAGTAGCACTGGGCTCATTGCCCTTCAATGAGAGCTCAGCTACCTCAGTAATGAGCTTGTACGTTCATCTTCTGCCCACTGAAACATCTGATCAACTTTTTTTTGGAAGAAAATGACATCTATATATGTTGAATGTATTTCTGCTTGAAAAAGTATCACACATTATTGGGCTCAACCTTGCAAAACCAAAGCTGGTTTTCTCAGATGGGGCAGACATTTGTCATTCAAGCTGATCTTATTACAGTGTGAAGACTGAGACCCCTTAAGCTACTTCCAGTTCAGAAGATATGGGGATTATTGCCAGAGGAAGCAATTGTGTAAACCAATATCAAGGAGCTATTAAACTGGCCCTCTACGAAGCTTGGTCAATCCTGGCGTGAGCTAGTTTCTAGTTCCCATTAAGAGAGATATGTGTTGGTCTCTGTGGCACAATTTTCCTTTAATGCTTTCTAGGTTGCCTACCAGCATAATAAAGACTCACCATGTTTGAAAGTCCAGAGTTAAAATTCTCATTAGCTATCAAATGACAACTCTCCAAAATCTTCTTTTATCTACATGCTGCCAGAGTTTGATGGCTGAAAGTAGCTTCTGGCTGCCCTGTGTGATAAATCATTTTGGGGCATGAATTTGACTTTGCTTTACTATTACAAGCCATACCATCATCTTGCTCCCACTTATTTTAAATTCTGTGCATACTGCTTACATAAACGGAGATACTTAAAATTTATACCTCTGTACACACTAGTACAATCCAAGCTGCTAATTTTTGTGCTTCTTTACTTCTTTTTTACTTCTTTTGTGCTTCTTTACTTCTCTGGCCAACCACAGTGTACTGATGATAGTATTGAAAGACAGAAAACTACCTGTTTCGCCATTCCAGGCTTTATATGGCATAAGTACAACTCTCAGGGCCACTACGTACACCACAGTATTATTTTTATTTGTACCATTATGCAGAAGTTACTACTATGGGGGAACTATTTAAGAAAAGACCACACATTTCATAACTGCAATGCCCTAGGCACAAAATGGCAGAGTTAAGGATATTTAATGTTTCCTTAGCATTATTTCAGCATACTCAGACCCCAAGCATTATTTTCTAATCAAATGCAACACTGCAGAACATGAGTGTGTTTACAGTTTCCTTCTATTAGTCAATGCACAAACTGAGAATATTCAAGTTCTGTTTTCAAAGATGCATTAGTGGGAAATAGGAGCTGATTGCCCTGTTCTGCTGTGAAGCCATCAAAAGCTGATGAAGTATTTTTCAGTCATCCACAGAGATGACATGCTCTGAATCCCAGTGCATTAACTAAACCTAATTATGACACTTTAATAAAATATGTTAAAGTCATTTATTTGAGGCCAAAGTCTGGAAGCAACGCAGGGCATGTTCCAACAATAAGCTCCTACACCTGGATGTTAACCTCTTCAATGCCCTATGGACATATGGCTTCAGTCCAGAGAAGCAGCACCTGGAGTTCTCTGTGAATGTCTGCTGTATGTCCTTATATTGCAGAGAAGTCAAATGTGACACTTTTAGAAAGTCGGTAAGCACACTGACTCCACACACACAGTTTACTAATGCTGCAAGACCACTGAGCCAGTGAGATAGTACAGAAATTGTTCATTCACAGCTTGGTGGATTAGAGAACAGGGTTTGGATTCAGCCTGTTCACGTCCTTTATTATTCGTTATTCTCAAATACTTATGTGAGCAAAAGCTATGTTCCTACAAACATCCACAAACAGCAGATTTGAGCTCTTGCCAGATGAATATAATCAGAAAACAAAACCTGTTTTCTGATAAAATGGCATTCATTTTGGGAGAAAGCAATAGCTTGTGAAGAACAGGCCATCAATATGGGAACGGATACAACACCACGTGACTGGTCAGAACACTCAGTTAGCAAATCCTTAGTACTGAATGATCAGCTAAATGCTTCTGCTTTGGATTGTCCAAAGCTTAATTGAGCTGTCTGCAAACAAGGAGCAACAATGAAGCTATGGCCTTCCCTATGCTGCTCCTCAGGAAAGGAATTCTGTGAAACATGCTTGAACTAGACCAGGGTTCAGACAGTGGAATCCTGGATTGTCTTACAGAAACATAAAATTGTTCTTATGAGTCTGAATTACTTTGACAGAGTTTATTTAAATTACATAGATGTCATGCCACAAACACATAGCAGTTATGGGGTTTGAAAACAAGGGGGTACAAGGTGCAGACTGGTATAGCGACAGATTTCTGTATCTTACTCAGTGCTAGAGGGAACTGAAATAAAAAAATCAATATGCAACTGAAAATCCCCTCCAAAATGTAAATAAAATATTTTTATTGTGTTTTTTTTCTGTGCCAGTATCACAAAGTAATTCCACAAACGTCTAGGGAATTTCACTGCCCTGCTGCTTCACAGAAAGCAGTGTGAAAATTTGCCAGCAACAATTACCATCTTTAAATTTATTTAATTCTATTTCCGAGTAAAAAATGCCATCCATGGGGCAATTATTTTCAGCCTTCTATAGATCCATGTTTTCTTCTGTTTCTGTTTCAGATGGACATTGCTGTACCTTTAAATAGAAAATATATATATTAATACTCTCCAAAAAATGTGAAGCCTTGTTTGCAATCAATGCATATTCCCCTTATGTGTAAGAATAACAGATGTTGATAGAAATAGCCATTGGGTTTGTAAAGAACCCATTTCATGTGTCAGAATAGTTGTGCCTCTTCTAGATGAAATGTCAAAAGCAGGCAGATATCTCAATGTGAAATGACCTTAAGAAAAACCCGACCTCGCCAAAGATGACCTTTTTCCAGCAAGAAACATTAAAATTACAACCATATTGATGCTTCAGCTTCAAAAACAATATGTATTTCTTTTTTAGCATTTTTCTGTCTTGGCATCCTACGTATTTTAAATAAAGATGTACAGTAGTCTACTTTATACTGTTTCTGTTGAGCTGATTTATGATCATAGGCTTGTTTTATAAATGTATTCATATGCAGGGACATGCATAACAATATTTTCATAAATATAGATATACATACAGACACATACATAAATATGATTATATACATTCATAAAGGATCAAACAAAATTATCCTAATTTCTCAAGGGGCCTAACATTTTTTGTGACCGTATTACATTAGTAGAATGTATTACTTACTGTAACTGTATTAAATCTTTTCACAGAATCTTCCTTTTCTGAATTTTTAACAAATCCCAACGGCCTCTCTTTCTTCAAGAAAAATATATGTCTTATCAAAGTGTTAATCAAACTGAAGTGTCCAAGCTTCTTATAAAGTAGCATTGGAGAAGTATTCATGTATAATAGTGTATGTGTGTGCATGTGTTACAGCTGATTAGTGGCAAACAGTTTCTCCTTTAAACCAGGAAAACAAACAAATAAAAATATCCTTTGTTAAGGACTGGAGATGTAAAACTTCTCTTTTCCTGAGTGACGCAGAATCCCGATTTCAACTTTTGCTCTAAAGTTCATAGTGATTTGAAATTAAAGGCTGTAGTTCCTATACACTGGAGATCTTCAGGAAGGCACCAGATGTTCTGAAAGTTCTCATCTGTGTACAGGATGATTAATGAAGTACACAGGGGTTTTGGAGGTCAACAGTGTTAAAAGTTTATCCAAAGTCTGCCCATATAAACCCAACTTTTCTCAAAGCCCCTCCTTAGCTGATCCATACATCCAACTGTCTTGTTCCCCAGTTCCCATTTTCCCAACTCACAGTCTGTGCTTTGTCCTTCCAGACACTGTTCCCATCTCTCTGGAAGACACTCTGTTGACTGAAGCAGTGGGGAGTACTCAACATGTCCTCTCAAAAACTGTGTTGGGAAAGGACAAACACAATCTCGGGAGATGTTCTGTGAGATGGTTACAGAATAATCTTTTTCTACCTTTTTCCTCCCTTTCCTGTCATTTCCAGTCAAAGATATAAAAGATATAAAAGAATAAAAGTTACTTCAACTCCTGTTTGTTTAGGTGATGTTTTTGCACTTATTTTTCATTTTTCTCCTATCTCCAGCCCATTTTGAACAAAATGGCTCTTCTGAAATCATTAAACCAAATTGCTAAAATAATTATTTTCTCAGATTTGGCTCTGAGCAAGCAGTGCTACCCACAGATTTTACCTTGCTGTATTTATTTTGGGGTCTTAGTGAATTGTCATTGTACCTCATGCTGCCAATGTTACCACAATGAGAACCTATCAATAACTGCTAAGCTTGAATTTCTCAATTTCATGCATAGTCCCTGATTTGGTGGCTTCCATCTCTCTCAGTCCCTTAACTTGACACAGAAAGCATCCCTTATTGTCTTCTATGGGAAAAAAAAGGGCTGCCAAAATTTATATTTTATCATTCTTTTGCATCCTTCTGCATTTTGTTCCAAAATGTTTATTATTGGCAGAATTTGGACCTCTCAGTGAATAGTCAAACACAGAATACATTAGAGGAAAAGGACCTGCCCTCTGGCCTGGACAGAACAGGTGAGAAGGAAGCAGACAGGTAAATTGCCCAGAGAGGAAGAAGGAGATCGGAAATAGCCAGGGCAAGAAGGCTGAGGCTACACTAGCATCTTTGTAGAATTATTCTTTTTTGTTTTCTGCCTAGTTTCATCAGCCTGATTGGATAATAGGCTCTTTTCTTAAAAAAAAAAAAAAAAAAAAAAAAAAAAAAAAAAAGGGAGTGAGAATTCTAGAGAATCTCAGGAGGATGAGGTATTTCTGTTGCAAACTTTAATGCAGCAGAATCACATGGTACAATTACATATGTCTCTGTGTCTTTACTCACTAGATCTTCATTACCTTTAGCTGACCACTTCCTCACTATTCTTATCATTACTGACTTGCATTTCACCAATGTGATCCGATCTGGTTAGCTTGTTCCTGAAGCCTTTTTGCTTTTAAAGGATGTTTTTTTAGCCTCAATAAAGCCCTGCACTTCTCTGCTTAACCATAGTTTTATTCTCACCATTCTACTTTGTTTTTGTTCTCGGTGATACACAAACCATCTGTGCCTCTAACACAATGTTCTTGAATAGCCTCCAGGCTGTTTCTGTGGTTTTAAAGTTTTTTAGTTTGCCCTTCAGCCTGCTGTTAATCATTTTCCTCATAGTTTTAAAATGTGCCCTTTTAAAGTTTGTCACTTTGTTACTCCTGGGGAGATTTGTGTTGGGTTTGTGTGGCGAGGTTTTGGTGGCAGGGGGGGCTACAGGGATGGCTTCTGTGAGAAGCTGCTACGAGCTTCCAATGTGTCCAATACAGTCAATGCCAGCCAGCTCCAAGATGGACCCAACATTGGCTAAGGCCAAGCCCATCAGCAATGGTGGCAACACTTGCTGGATAACATATTTAAGAAGGGGGAAAATTTGCTGTGCTGCAATTGCTGCTGAATAGAGGAGTGAGAATATGTGAGAGAAACAACTCTGCAGACACCAAGGTCAGTGAAGAAGGATGGAGAGAAGATGCTCCAGGTGCTATAGCAGAGATTCTCTCCAGCCTGCGGCGAAGATCATGGTGAGGCTTTGATCGGCACCTGGGGTCCAGCCAAGGTCAAACCACTACAAATTTCCTTCTAGTATGATTCAAAACCTAACTGTCCAATGATTTATGTTACCCAACAGAAATCAATTTTGTAGTGCTAGAAAGCCCTTGAACTCAAGATACTTAAAATAAATTAAGCCCACATTTAGGGCTCAATCAAGCTGGATGAAGATTGTATCTAAATTTCCATGGACTTTGTGACCACTCAAGAGCTCACAGGAAAATACCCAGTTGTTAAGAGTAACAAGCTTTACTATCAACCCGATTATTTCAATAATGTGATTAGACTAAATGAAAAAGAACTGACTGATGTTTACAACATTTAACCCAGAATGGGAGAGGAATGTTTACAGCATTAACCCAGAACAGGAGTTCAGCTTTTTACCCTGTCAGAGCTTTTTTGGGTGACTTTGAGCAAGTAATTACTTTGCCGTTGTACATGAGCACACCACCACTTATCTGAGTGAGTGACTCCTGGAGTGAACACTAATGTGCTCTCCAGACTTCAGTCCTCATTGTCACATCTTCCAAAGGTAGCCTCAACTTACCCTGTCTCAGTTTGCCTACAAAATCCAGCTGCCCTCTCAGTAAGCAACATCTAGACCTTACTGAAGGACCATGGGAAGTACCATAAGGAGGACTCTGTTGGCTGCTCAACTTCAGCCCCATAACCACGTGGCAAGAAGAAAAACCACAGTCAGAGGTTGCCAGATGAGAGCCAAAATAAAGTGGCATACAAGAAAGTGTGTGTTCAAACACAGAGCTTCCCTGTCCTTTTTCCTTAGGAGAGCAATTCAGGTTTAGCCCAGAGTTGACTTTGAGAATTGCAGAGGTGAAGTTTCCACACAGGCTACTGTGCAGGACAGCATCGAAACAGCTCCTGCCATGGACTGGGGACAGTGGCAGTGCTCTGACTCTCCAGAACGTGTCAGTTCTCTCCAGAAACAGAAGTCATAAAACCGCTGCTAACACAGGGTATCATGTAATCTGCTCCCGGTTTTATTTTTTTTCATGGTACAAATGTACTACTTCCCTAAATCATGTTGTAATGTGCTATGAGCAACTGAATACGACAGTAATTAATTCCTCCTTTTCCTATTGTCTCCAAGTTTTGAAACTTGTAACAGCAAGTTTTGTATCTTTCTCCCTATTTTCTGTGGATATCTTATGGTCCTCTTTATTTTCCTCTGGCAGACTAGCTAGGTTAGGACATGTTGATGCTTCTAATTATTACTCTGCTTAGCTCAGGACTGAATTGACTAAAGTAGTAGATTTCAGCAGGAGCACTATCCTGCAATCCCATTCTTTCAGGTGTCCTAATAAGGGGAATAGGAACATGTACACACGTACACTTCTGTGAATATCACTTACCATCGTAAATAAAGATTTCCAGATAAGATTTAGGATAAATAGATCCTGCTAGTTCTCCTTTGCCATTCAGCAGCAATTAACAGTAAGATCCAAGGTGTAAGTAGGAGGAAGCTGATTTGCAAAGCCACCTGAGGATACGTGGCAGAAACAGGGATGTGAAGGAGGAGGTGTAGGTGTGCACAGTTGAACAGTGACCCCAGAATGTATAGAAGATTGGTCACTATTGCATGCTAAAACATAAGCCATGGGTGTCCTCAAAATTATGTTATGTGCCTGGGATAAGGCAGCAAGCATCTGCATTTTAACACCTAACTATATTTAAGCAGAAGACAGAAGATAAGGCTAGTAAGGGAGAGCTGAGGTGACATGAGGAGAGTTAGCTTCATTGTATAGGAATGCTGACAAGAGGCAATCTGCCTCTGTTTTAGTCCCTGGAGAAAGTGCACGTGGACGCACTTAATCCAATTTTCAGCTATAAATCAGTATCAGTCAATCCACTGCAGTCAATACGTTTGTCATTTTCACTTGCTTTTGGTAGTTACCAGGGAAATTGGCTCAGCTTTCTTCTGAATGTTCTTTGCATGAACACTCCCTCCTATAAGTGTGTGTGTTGGAGAGAAACAGAGTAATTGGGCATGAAAGACAGAGAGAGAAAATAGGAAGGGAAAGGAAGAAGGAAAGATAAAAAACTAATGAGAAAAAATAAAAAGGAGAAAATAAACCAGAGAAGAGTATATAAGGCAAAGCCAAAAGAAGAGGTGTTTCCCAGAATCTTTTGGCCTTGTTATTATTGCAGTCACAACAAAGAAATCTGTAGATCCTTTTGGCTTGATATGCAGAGACAAATCCCATCCACTCCCAAGCAGCTGTTGTAATGATGTCCAGAAGTTACTGGGGGATGGCAGCCAGGGATGAAGGAATTGTTAGCCAGAAAGCAAAGAGGGGATGTAAAAGAGAGAAAGAAGGGAATTAGAACTTAAATGCCATTTAACTGAGAAGGGAAAATTATAACAAAAAAAATTAAAAGAGGAAAGAATGCAGTTTTTATATCCAATTTGGTATCATCGTCTTTCTCAAACTCATACATAGATGTGTCTGTACTCTCATGTACAGCCTCCGCGCTTGTGTGTGTGCATGCACATGCGTGCTTTTCTACCTGGCTCTATAATGGTGCTCTAGGATGAGAGAAGACAGGAAAATTATACTTAAATATCTGTTTTCCAGTGATTTCCAGCAATTTCCCTGTAGATTTTATGCCAACTTTTCTGACTAGATCAAAGGACCAGGTATCTAATATGTGAAGAAGGGGACAGTGTACTTGAGATATGTAGAAGCAAATGCTTAAGAGTATGTGGGAGAAAAGGAAGGGCAAAAGAGGAAGAAAATGATAGGCGTGATGTCAAGAGCAGATGGAAGAAAATAATTCTCAAGATTGAACAGTGAGTTTGAGGTACTTTTCTATGCAATATTCTGAAGAAAGCAAATGATGCCTTAATCTTCAAGAGAGATCCCCTGAAAGGGCAGTATTGTTTCACTGCAATACCCAAAAGAAAGTATCACCTTGTGTTGTTTCTGGCTGTCTTTCTTCCAGGGCAGGACTTACTGTAGGTCTGTGTAAGCAAAGCAAGTGATAAATATGAAAACATTCGTATTCCACATGACTGATCTCTTCCGCGCTATGAAGCCAAGTTAGGAATCACTGGATATCTGTGGCTCCTGGCACAATGAGTCATTGGTGTCAGAAGAAGCCATTGATATTGAAAGAAGGAGCAACAATGTTGTCACACGCTGGAGGAAGAACTGAGAAAACAACTGAAAAGGCAAGAGAGGAAAGCTCTGAACATAGCAAATACATACTTAGAGCACCATCGCATTATTTCTATCAATCATATCATGCCTTTCTCCTGCAGTTTTATACATTAATGCTTCCTTAGGTTGAGAGTTTTAATCTGTTCTGCTCCATTGCACGGTTATATCCACCCTGAACTCTTGAGAGTATCTCTGGTTCCCTTAATGTCTAGCGTAATTCTCTACTTCCTTGAGACATAGCCAAACTTCTCTAGTCTGTAAGGATCATTTCATCCAATTGATTTATATTTTCCCATCCTGACTCTGTACCCAGTTATATCAGACCTCTTTGGCCAAGCTCTCTCATTTTTAGCTTTAAGGTGCTGATGTTAATGCAAAGACATTTTTATATTTTTATTTTACAGCTAATAGTGAAGTCGTTATTAGCCCCTTTTAGGTGAAACTCTGAGGACCTCTGTTCTCCACTCCGAGGCTCAGGTGCCAGCGATGTGACCTTGGGTAAATTATTTAAAGTCTCTGGATTCTAGGTTGGATTTTTATACTGCCAGGGTAATTCAGAAGAGACTTCAGTGAAATCAGAGGAATTTGAGCAGCAAGAAAGAAATTTGAATGGGAGAGATTTGCTTCCCTGTGCTTAATTTTTCATGCCTAAAGCAGGTGTCATCATTGTTGCTTTCCATGTTTAATTTGTTTATAAAACATTGAAATCCTCCTGTGAAAATCATTCTACTGATACAAATTACTATACAGCTTACTTTTTCTGGAAAGACATTTCCCTGTCCTTTATGATTTCCTAATAGTAATGTCCTGGAAAGAAAGCACAATTCGAAACAGTGTCCTGATACCATCTTACTGCCTGAGAGTTTCCTTAAGGACAATGCTCATACAGAGAGCAGAGTGACAGCAATGTCCTCAGTGCATTGAACCCTTTGGTCCTCTGTGGTTGTATACTGCTGCATCATATGAGATCCATGCTGGGGCAGATCAGAGTCACCTTCTGTCTTTTCCCTTGTCCACTAGTAGCCAATCTTTAACCCTCACCAAGAAATGAAAAATTAATAACACTGCATTGCACTTATTACATCTAGCCTGACATGATTGAGTAAAAATGTTCCCACAGTTTCATGAAGGTAGAGAACTAAGTGCACTAGCTGGTAGGACTTTGAAAATAAGAGAAAAAGTGGTGTTTTCTTTGCTTAATCTTAAGCAATTTTTTAGGAGAAAAAAATCCTTCATTTCATTGGACTGGCGCAGTTACAGTCATATATACAGAACTCGTAAATGGGGTTAGATTGATTAGTAAAAGGAGAAAGGTCACAGTGATAATGTTGGAGCAAGCTGGTCTGGTAGACATAGAACCATAAAGATGATTCAGATTGGCACTTGAACTCCTATTTTCTTTTCTGAAAGAGTAGCCAAATCTTCAATTATACCAAAAAAATTCAGAAAAATAAAGTAGGGGGGAAGGGGACTGGATAAAACTTGACAGACTTGATTTAATTTATTTTATCTCAAATTTTATCTCAAATGAAGCTACTGAAAGACTCGTTGACTCTGAAATCATAAAGCGGATGCTTGAGAGCCAGGATGTTTGGGGTTTTTTTTGGTTTGTGGTGGTTTGTTGTGGGTTTTTTTTAAAGATGCCTAAATTATATTCAAGGAAAACTAAGCTACATTTTAAAAAATGTGAACAGCAGCCTTTCATATTTATTCAGACTAATGAGCTAGTCTAAATTTTGAGAATACTAATTCACAGAAGTCGGTTTTGTGGTGGGAGAAACACAACAAGGTTGTCACAGCCTGTGAACAAAGTGAATTGGTTATATGACTGACAGTAAAGATTTCTTTTAACATCAGTAAAAGGAGGCTGAAGTGACAGGTAAGAGGACAGATGCAGAATTCTGCAGCACTCTGAGAGTTTGTGTACTATCACTAAGGGACAAGTTGACTTGATACCGACTTAATAGGCTCAGGAGGGGCCAACGGCAAAGGGATGGAGACTGTAAATGAGTGTAATAGGGCATCTATACTGTATCAACATCAGCATGAAAACTATCTAGCTGGTTTTGGCTGAGGAAATTAATCACATTACCTTTAAAGTCAGGCTTGTCTTTTAATCTAGGACCTGCTCAGTACGCGATATTTCACAGGAAACATGCACATAATTTTAGTCACTTTTACTCATCTCAGAAATGAATTTAGCATCATCACAAGGCAGCTTAAATTCGACATCATCTCTGAGGAAATGAAATACTGGAGCAAAACTATAAATGAGAATCTTGAAACCAAAGGGGTATAATTAGGCACACAGCATTTAACATGCTGTATAAGCTGCTAGCAAGGATGCTTGCATCTGAAAAGGTGAAGGTTCCGCCCTTTTCTTGTGCATGGCAGGTCCAGTCTAATGAGCCTCTGAGAGAGTGTTGGCTACTGTATTCAGCACCAGATGAATTAAGACAGGAGATGTCTTGCCATCAGAAATAATTCTACAGCGGGAAGAAATCCTGCTGTGCTGAAAGTTGACCTCTTGGACAAACACGCTATAATAAAAAGTGCTATTTGCTATGAGCGCATTGGGAGTTTTAAATCATCAAACTAAAGTACCCCAGGCTCTGACAGTAAAATTTTCATTCAAAGAAGGGCTCAGCTTCACAACACAATAAATTATATATGACTAGGACACATAAAACATTTAAAGATATACAGAAATTCACTGTATTTGTGTTCAGTAGATGAGTTCAGCTCTTGAAGTACTTTTTTATGTCAATCTTGCCTATTCAGATGAAGGAGAGGAGAATCTTTTTCTCAAAACAAGTAAAAGCAAAACGAACTGGCTATTTTCCTCCAAGAGTCTGAATTTAATTGCTATATGGGTGTTTATTCTATATGGTGTGCTACTACATGCAGAGACTGTGGATGCTATACAACGATATTGGAAGATTTCATTGCCCATTGTAATAAAAAATGAAGGATGTCCGGAAATCTTTGGGAAAATCTTGTAGTAAAAAAAATAATCACAATGGTGCACAGGGTTTGGAATGATATTGAGTGGGATATGCAGAAGGAAATGCTTTTGCATAGCTGTCACATGAACCCAGTGATGATTCTAGACATAACTGCCAAAGGAGGCAGACTGCTGGACTCACTAAGCTGTCACACAACCATCTTCCCCACCATAGACCCCCAAAAAAGCATACTTGATGATATTTCGACCACGTATGAAAAAAAATAAATAATCAGATTATCCTATGCAGCAGCTTTGGGAAAATGTTTCCTCTCACCTCTCTTATAGCAGCAGTTAGCAGACCTCCCATTATGCTGGCATGGATAGAAATAGATGTTGCTGAGAAGTCTTATTCCCAGGCAAATTAGGAGAAAAAGGTGAGGAAATAAATAAAAAGAATTCAAACCAGCGAAGGGTCAGAAATAAAGTAAATGTAGGGCAGGAAAAACTACTTGTTTGGGCCCAGTTCTCCACACACTGGCAAAACTTTCCTGGAGAAAACCCAACAAGATTTGGACAATCGACACATTTAGAGCATAAATGAGCTCATGACTTGGTTATAAATCAAGGGCGAGGTCCCTCTCCACTGCAAGTTCATGCATGGCATGGCTACATAAGAAAAGGCATAGGAAACTTCTAGCAATCTCACATCACATGAGCAGAGGCAGCAGGGATAACAGGGTGCTTTTCTGTGCAGGACACACTTGGTATCATGTTCTCAGCCAAAAATGTACCCAAACAAAAATGTTCATATATGATCCAGTCCTCCACATTGGAAGCAGGAAAAGAGAGTAAAATGTCTTTGGGCTTACCCTGTAGATGTAGTGTTAATGTCCAGGATTCAAATTGTTAGTAACATATGGAATATACATGAAAAGTACCAAATGATAAAGTAAAAATCCAGGAAATACATTCAGAGTGTAAGTTTTTTCATAGCAAGTGAAGACTTTTCCCCTCTGACTGTACTGTGCCCCACAAAATCGTATGTACCTTTAGGTCATACAGAAACCAGTCTGATAGACACTAACACATAATCATTGTCTAGCCTTCCTAAGCCCATTAACTACCTCTCAGGATTAATTTACATTAAGTCTGAAATGTAATTTGTAGCTAGGATTTTTAAAGTGGCCTGTGAGTGTAAGGGTGTGTCTGCAACAATCGCGTGCAGAAACTGTCTTCTCTCAGCATGCTGGTCTGGTTTTCCATGTAGACAAGGCCTCAGGTCCTTACAAAGTACTGATTTGCAGCTTCCTCAGGCTCTTTTGAAAATTTTGGCTTTATGTTTAATCCACCGTATGTGTTATAATTATATTCAGTATATTATCTGTCAAGTGCTATTAATATATAACCACTTCACCACTTCTGATCTTGTTGGTCTTGGGATATAAGCTTAGATGAATTTACATCAACAGACCTTCATCACTTTAGACCAAGAAGATCTACCTCCATTTCCCAGAGGAACACTGATTTTTAGGGAGAAAGTCTGCCTAGCTGCCCCCATGCAGCCAAACATGTCCTTGGCTGCTGCTTTTCCTCCTCTTCTCATCTTCTCTCATATGCGTAGGACACTTGTTGCCTCACTTCAGAGCTTAAATCAAAACAGACAGAGTCAAAATATATTCAACAACTTTGGAAATAGCACCCTTTTTTGATGAGAAAGAAGTTTAACTGCAATGTCTAAGTATGCAGACAGATTCATTCATGTGTGTATAACCTCTTGCCAAACCAGCATTCCAGGGCAGGTATTCAGTTAATCACAGTTTGCACAGGGACTTCAGCCAAACCCTCAGGTAGCTTTGTTATGTTTTAGTCCTTTATTTGCTATAGTTCAGTATCCTCCACCTGTGGTCTCCGGAATCTACCATAATGAAACTGGGAGGCATGATAAGCAAACTAGTTATTTACTCTCTGATTATTTAGTGTTTTTTGATTTTTTTTCTTTCATTCTCCCACATGAAATTTAATATTGAGCCCAATCTATATTAGACATAAGACATCATAAATGGAGGGGAAAATACAGCACTACCAGGAGACAGAGTTCAAAAATCAATCTTTATGGTGCCATAAATGATTTCTTTTCCTACTTATTCCTCTTTCTTTTTGAGGGGAAGTGGGGGGAAGATGTTATGTCGCAGAGATTTCTGCACCTGAAACACCTACATTAGAATAAGTTGTAAAAAATGTTGATGGTTAGCAGTATTTCAGTTAAGTCTTCATTCTATTTTCAGGAAAATACAAATAAGATTATATTCTGAAGGCAGAACAAAAGAAAGGACAGGGCACAAGGAACCTCACTGATCACGTACCTCATACCACAATAAATTGTAAGGACGCAAAATTAATGATCAATTTAGGAAAGAAATACAGTATTCTAGAAAGATTACTTCACACACACATGTACTCACATAGACAGAGACAAAGAGAAGAATTAAGCTTGAAATCCACTCCACTCACATTAAACCCAGATGTTTGGACTTCACGCAAGTGGAGTGTGGAGCAGCTGCAGAGAGGAAATCCAATCTGAACCTGCAACCGAGCTGAATGTGGGGCCTTCTCATAGCGCCAGTTCAGAGCCCTGCGGAATGGAGGGGCAGAGGCAGGTTGTCCTCCTACCTCTGCCTGGCACCTGTCCTCTCCTCCATCGGCACTGGACTCTCTCACTGTAGCTGCTGGCACGGCACTGGTTTCAACAAATCTCACGTCGGAGACATTACTCTGAACCGAGTTGTTTCACCAGAATTCATATCCCACATATGCGTTCAGAGTCAAACTCAATAAAACAGAATGAAAAGTTGTTCCATAATAATTTATCAGAAAGCAGATTGTTTATAAAATGTAATGAAGTATTTATCCAGTTTTTGTTTTGCATCTGAGTTCTGAAGCAACATTAAAAACATGTCTTGCATCTCTTTTGAAAGGTTCAGCATCTCCGGTATAACACATTCCAGACTGACAGAAAAGGATAAGGATATTTGTATACATAGATATAGGTGATATTGATATACAGCTGTAGACACACACACACATATTGCATTGTTTACATAATTTATTTCTCAGCTGAATCTCTTGAGGTTCCTGATACAATGCAATAACTCCCTTATTGAGAATTCTGCACACAATTTCCAACAAGTACTTAAACATGCTTTAATTTTGTTCCTGGAAATCCTAAAAGCATTTAGAAAGCTGTTACTCTCTCTTAGAAGAAAGGCCCACAATATGAATATGGATACTGGATTAACTATTAAGGCTAATGTAACGTGTTAATAATACAGCAGGTTCATGCTGCTGGTTGCTTTTAATAACAGAGCAATACATTGAAATTCATGCTACCTGGCAGAAATTGTGTCCATAGTCTCATATAATCATATTTGGAAGGTTCTTTCAGACTGCATCGACTCAATTCAAATTAAAAAATAAATAAATATATAATGCTTTATACTTACATAATATCTTACATCTGAGGACCTTGAAGTACTTTAATTTCACATAGTATTAACTTAATACAATAGTGTTTTCATATTCTCTTTTATACGTATTTGATTTCTTCCTTGTCTTTTGTCTTCTCTTTCTCTTATCCATTGCCTATACACAATTATTCCTACTTCTTTTATCTATACCTGTATAGATTAATTTCTTTTGATATGTCCATACTGCATGCACTTGTGTATCTAGAATGAGTTCCTGCCTTCAGATTTATATCAACTAAAGAGAAAAAAATTCTAGAATTAAAAGAAAACTCACCAAACCCAGCAACACTGTTCTATATCTTAAATGTGCTCCTTTGTAGTTTAAAACATCAAACCTCATTACAGAACAATGGCTGAGATTGTATGCAATTATGGCTTAGAAGAAAGATTTCAACTTTCCTGACACAGAAAGCTCTTTCATGTTTTTTGTTGTTTTGGGGTTTTGTTTTGTTTTCTTTTTCTTTTCATGGTCTGAGCTTCAACTGTCAGCAGGACAGCTTCTTGTCAGCAGGCATGTGCCTGTGGTCAGAGGAATTAGACCCAACTCTGAAGGAGCACTTGAGTTGCCTGGAAGCTCAAAAGGCAAGATGGCCATCTTCAGTATAGAAGTCCTGGGCACTTGGCTAGTAAAGCAACTGTTATTCTCACTTGATTATTTTATGAGGATTCCCCTGTTTAGTATGTAGGAATCTGAATATTGAACTTGTGGATCAGGTGGGTGTCTGGCTAATTCAATGCATTGGTATACAGCAGCTAATTTAAAGAGAGCTCTGTAAAAAATAGCAGTTACAAAAAACTACCTCCTAGAAATAGAAGTTTTCTCCTCTCTTAAATCCTCAGAGATTGGCCTCATTTCTGCTTTTACTCCAAAACCTGTTCTTTAGAGTAAGATTACAGTGGAATGGTCTTGTTAGTTATATACAGTGCATAATCCTTTAAAAAAAACACATTTAAATTCTCAGCCAGTTATATCTCTTGTGGCATTAGCTTCTGCTGTCTGAACAGGAATGATCTATTGTCAATTTTCTGTTGTCTCTCCTCAATGGCTTTGAATGTCTTTTTCCCATTTTTTCCTAAGAAAACATAACTAACAAATAATTGCTAGTAACAAAAACATATTTTTGCATTTGGGTGGTAGGGAGTGACAAACTCTGCTTTACACAAGCAGTCGTAGGTGCTCTGTTAATTCCTATGTAAAATTTAGCTCTTAAAACAACAACAAAAAAGCAAAAATAAAATTAATTCATGGAGCCCAGAAAGTAGCCGTGGAACATGATGTCATTGGGAATCTGAGGCAAGAAGAACATTAGAATTTGTCTCAAAATTAGAACCCCTTTTGTGAATGTTAAGGGAGGGGGGATAGCAAGGAGACCTCAGATCAGAATATGTGTATTTAAACAAAGTATTAGGTTTTGTTGTGGGGAAGATCCAAAATCAAAAGAGGCCTATTTTTCTCATCCTGGTTTTCATATTGAAAAATGTTCCAAGAACAACTGCTCTCATGAGGTTTTGGCCAAAGATGGCAGGAATCTTAGCTAAAAAACAGATGATCTCACAAGACCTCCAGCATCCAAAGCACAAAAAAAATCTCACAAGTCAGTTTGTGCCACATGCCAATAATATGATGAGAACAATCTACAGAAATGTTTGGCTATTGAACCAAAAATAAAAATTCCAGAGTTCTATTAGTCTCAGGCTTAAAATCTCAACCCAAATCTGACCACAGGATAGGTATGATCTCCTCAGACTAACTCTCACATCTGTCATTGATGACCAACTCTCACATCTCCTTGATGATATAATGGCTGAAAAATGATCATTCAAAGAAAGAATACTGGAAAAGGAGCATCTCATTACAAAACAACTAGTATGTTTTCATATCCCAAAAATTTTCATCATCAAATTACAAAAGATGACGTGAGTTACCCAGATCTTTATTATGACAAGATGTCTGGGGGAGGAAGAAGACAGTTTGATTGTAGAGACATAGTATGGTGAAGCTGATTTTGAACATCAACTTTGGCCAGGTCAGAGTACTACAATCTTCAGATTTGTGGACAGCAAAGACTGAAAGAGTTAACTAATGCCAATTTATTTACGCACACACAATATCATGCACAGAGGTACATATGGATTCAGTTTGAACTCTGTGAATATTAATATGTCTATATTCTTAAGAAAGGTACTTGACATGTAGTCGACATGAAATACAATCAGAGTTAAGTGGGTCTGAAACTTATAAAAATGTTATAAAAGGCTTTCTGCACCATGTTCACTCACCAGGACTTCAACAGTTATAAAGTGGCATAGAACCATTATTTTCAGTGTCTATGTTATGCCAGCTTTGAGACTGACCTCATATACTTATTGTACACAGCCCTATTCTCTAATTATTTAAAAATAACAATTTATGACTGAGAAATGTTGTCAGTTTTGGAACAGGATTTTCTGTAACTCTTTGAAATTTTACTAAAGTGAGGAAATAGAACATGGGATACTTTTGGCCAGATTTTAAAGCTATAAGTAGAGAGAGGATCTTAGAAGAAAATAGTATATCAAGCTCACGAGTGCAAGACAGATATTTATGACATGATTCACTTCAGCCTTGTAGAATGAAAGTGGGAGTAGTAAAATGTGTGCAGAGGAGTGTGCAAACTGTTGCATCCTCTGAATTCATTGAAGCTGACATGAAAAAGTTGTTTGGATGCTTTATTATATGTGGATATCCTATAAAAAATGCTAGTCTGGAAGTAAAAGCGACCAGAGATAAAGATGCACATGATGGGGTTGACACTCCAATTAAACTTGAAAACCTCTTTTTATGTTACACATTAAAAATCATGTTTGGACCAATAAACAGAATGAATAAATGTAGTACCATTGTATGTGTATTATGCATCTATAAAAGTAGAACACAAGACTCCACTGTAGTATTTCAGCGGTGTTTAGTTATTGTAAGAGATACAACTGTATTGCAGAAAATATTAGGATAAGATAACCTTTAGGTTAACACATATCCTTAAATAAATCGATGGCATCTCCAATGTTCTCAATTCAGCCTTATTAGGAGCTCTTCATTTTCTGAAATATATTACAAAAGAAAAAAAGATTAGGATGAAGAAAGGTCAATAAAGAACAAATATACCTCTCCAGCAACTGAAGAAAAAAATTGTTTGAGCTCCTGGGTACACTTGTGGTTCAACCCTGTGTTGTCTGGTCCAGTTTTTCTCTCATAACCTGCACAGATCTCATTTGCAGTCTCTCAGGAGGTGCTTGGTCCATGCTTCTTTCCTGTCCCACCTAGCACATCAGCACTGTTTCTCCAGAAGAGGCCAAAAGAGCAGTCTGAGAAAGACCTGGGCTGACTCTTACATGCCTAAGTTAGGGAGAAGCAGCCAACAGGACACAGTGAAAATTACATGCAAAATTATACGTCTTTGAATTACTTCAGGTAAGGTGTTTAATCCATGCAACAAATAAGACACCTTATTCCACCTTCTGCACATGAAAGAACAGATGCCTCTGTAGCTCTGACTACAGTTACAACCTCTTCTTGCTCTAGTGGCATAAAAGCGTTGAGGTTGATCCCCTTATATGGCACAGGACAATTTTTTAGCCACCCTAAGTTGGGACATCAGAAGGAGAAACAGAGGTATTTTCTAGCTGAAAATGTCTTGGGTATAGCAAGATGGGAGCAGGATCTTCATTCTCTCTCTGTCCCCCCTCGCTGCCCTGAGATGCCAAACACCACCAGTTTCAGAAGAGAGGCAGAATGTGATATGTAATCAGGAAAGAGGGCTCTGCGCCATCATGACTTTTTTGACCCACCTAGGTGAAAAAGAAATGTATGCAAACTTGGATAGGTAGGGGATATATCACACTGGGGTACCAGAAAGGCTATCTAAATGATCTGATTTGCCCATACAGTTAATGGATTCATGCAATCAATTTTTACACCTTCTCCTCACATAATACTGTCAGAAAATATATTTCTCTGGAGTGAAAAATATAACTTCATTCGTTGTTTAGAGTTTTTCTTTGAAATTCTTCCATCAGTATCTAAACTACCCTTAGTCTTTTAGCAAAAATGGGAAATTTTAAACAAAAGGTAATCTTTAAAAAAATAAAAATAATAAATAAAAGAATTTACCATTCAGTGCAAAACCATTATCTGAGAGAAAAATACCCAAACAACTGCTTTAGAATGTCTTGACTGGATGCAGTCTTCAGTCATTATATGACTATTACTATTAATCTTTTTTTTATTATTAGTCCTGGTTTTTTCAAACTACAAAACACTTCCTAAAACAATATTATAGAACAATATTTCATTAAATAAAAATAACTAAAATCTCTTAAAAGACACCCTACAATGTGAAAATACGAGAGAAAGGGAACACTGGGAAGGCTCACACTGAATTTTAAAGCCCATCTGACTGTTGTGTGACATACAAGTTGTGTTGTATGCAGCATTTTTATCCTACACAATGGTTTGAAAATATTGTGTTTTAGCTTTTTTCTCCATTAAAAATTTCATACATTATCATGCACATTAATTGAAGCGGATGTGAGTGAAATTCAACCCTTGGATTTTATTATGTGAATTTAACTCAGGAAAAGGAGGAGGGGGGCAAGGGGGAAAAAGATAGCTCAACAAATTGTCGTGGATTTATTTTCTTCATTTATATTAGGTTACCCAGAATGAAAAGCTGCCCAATGGATGTTAGATACAATAGCTAGAGAGTTTAATATGATTTCTGCTGCAAGAAAAACTGGACTAGATAAAAAAATCCATATCTTAATGATAGGTAAATAATCCTTTAGTATCTCAGATGTACATGCTACAGGCAGGAACTCTCTGTTCATAAAAGCTCTTTTATTCTTGTATGCCATTACTGCAGAGATATTGCTATATTGGTAGATATATCCCTACACTGATAAATAGACTGCATAAACAATATGCCCCCCCATAAGCAAGATAATGCTAGTACATTCTAGCAATAATAGCTCCCCTGCAGGAGGCTAGATTTTTCCCTTTTCCTAAATACTAACAAGAACTGCTCTAAGGTTATCCATGTAATGAAAAACAGGGGTAAAATAAGTGTGGTGCATAGAAGTCTCTTTCCACTCAGGTGATAATGTTGCAGATTTCTTGATCCCCGTATACTCTGATGGCATGTGTGTGTGCATGTGTCCGTGTGCATATGTATAAGATTTTCTTATTTAATAAATAAATGCATGCACTTCTCCAATGTCAATAAAGTTTTAGCTGCCTGTGAGATCCCTGCATATATTGGATAGCTACTTCATTTCAAAGACTCTGATGAAGTCCATAATCCAGGAGAATGTAGCACAAGTCCCTGCATGATGTACTGTAGGGTAAGCTGCTAAGAATCACTTGCAGCTCTGCATGGAGCCACATAGTTCTCTTTGATAAGCTGCCCGACCTGAGAAAGCTGAAAATATGTCCATTATTGTGAAGACTGTTGAAAGAATATTGGATTATTAGTCTGGCTAGTGACAAGATCTTGGAGACTGATTTAGTTGACACACATTGGTGATCATGCTTTTAAACAGGAAGACTTTTATTTTTTAAGTTATTAAAGGTTTCAGATTTTTGGATGGTAGATTTTTAGGATCAGAATTTACATCTGTTTCAGAATATCTGTCTGGTTTCTGGAGGACCTATACCCAGACACAACACACTGGTGTAAAGTGTACTGTCTATACAACTGCTTTCTCTGTTCGTGTACACGCAAGCTGCAACCCACACCAAACTGGCCCTGGCTTAGAGATCCACCCACTCTTTGGATCCGCGAGCTGATGAAGGCACACTCAAACCTACTGCCCCTCTATTGCTTAACCTTTCTTTGTTCTGGAGGAGATGGGTCAGAAAAGCAGAGTCCCGTATACAACCTTCATGTCAGTTTACATGGCTGAATGAGGAACGACTCTGGGGGCCTGGGCCAGGCAGAGGACTGTACTACTGTGTGTGTGGACTCTGTACTTGGCTTTGCCTATCCCTGCTGTTGTATTGTACAACGCAAGTGCATGCTGTCTGCAGCTCTGTGTTTTGCTGAATGGTATCAGCAGCCAGTCTCACTTTGGGTTGATATCATACAAGTGGCTACTAAGTCTGAATTCTACCGTGGGTTTTGAGGCACATTTAATACATAGTGTAGCTGTATCTAATCACACTCTGAGACCAGTAAAATTTCACATGGGAAAATATTTTTTTTCTGCTGTGGAAGGTCTCACACATTTTGTCATGAGTCGAGTGGAAAGAGGAAGAGGGAAAATGAAGAGCTGGTGCAGAAAAGCCACGGATCTGTGTACTGCTTTGGAAATGTTTTCCTTTAGAAGTGCTCACATTGTTATCCATCTGCCTCTCCTCTCACAGAAACCACAGTAACAAACATAACAATGCATTAGCTTAGAGGTTTTTAAGGAATTGAATCTTGTTTTACTTAAGGACGCTGTATTGTCTGTTTACAAAGGAACAGAGGTTGAGAAGAAGAATGTAGGTAAATGAGTCTTTTCAAGCATTATGGCTGACAACACATTGCAACTTAATTTTTATAATGCCCATCACACAAAAGCTATCCCAAAAGGCTTTACTGGGTTAAATAACATATTTACAGAGGAAAAATATAATAGCAGGATGGAGAGGAAATTGAGTTAGTAAAAAGATAAATATCTTTCTCTTTTTTTATTTTTAGGTTACATATGGAAAAATATGGAGAGTTAGGTAGATGGAGAACTAGTAGTCTGTTCCAGATGGTTGCAGGTAGGATGAGAAAGTTCTTTCACCCAGCAATGGGAAATACACCAGTATCAGATGGCATTACCGGAAAAGAAACCTAGAGGAACATGAAGGAACAACTGGAAGAAGAGGGACAAGAATTCATTTAAACCTGATTAAATTCCACCCAGTGGAAACAAATTTTCACATCCAGGGTAAGAAACCAAAGCATTTGAATCAATGTGCTATGTAATGCAAAACTTGATTTCACATAAACTTCCAATAAGGTTTCATGAGGAATCCACAACTCAGGCTGAGTTTGTTGTAAAATGTGACCAGATTCATGAATTTTTTCACTGAGATAAATCTAAGTTCCCTTCTGTGCATCTCATTATACTGGAAAACAAGTTACAGCAGGTCTGATATCCCTATACCTGAATGATTCTCCACTCATAAAACTTCGCAGGCACAATTGCTCTGATCTCCTATTCATCAGGTTTTGACATTTCCCCTTTTGTAACATTAGCACTACGTAGGAAAAATAGATTCTACTTCACAAAGAACTTTAAGAATCCAAAATTTATTTCTGACTTTGAGTAAAAAGTTGTTTTCAAGTTCTTCATGAAGCAATTATAAAGTAATAATTTTAGGGCATTCAAAATATTGGGTTTTCTTAATATTTTCAATGCTGACACATTTAACATCTGAAATTTTAAAAGACTTTTCTTCAAGTGGAAGTCTGAGTCTTCATTCCAAAAATGTAGGAATGGGATATTTTGGTATCATCAGAAAAGTTTCCTGGTTGTTTGGGTTTTTTTTCCCTCCTAAATGAAATTGTTGTAAAAACCACTCAGTTTTGTAAAGATTTTCATTTCTGACAGAAGCATAGATTTCAAAAGAACATAGTTCTATTGAATTTTGTTCAGCCTACTATGAGCTGATGGTGTATTTCCAGATATTAAAATTACCTCATAAAACAAAGCAACAGAAAAACAAATCTGGCTGTTACTTCTGCTTTTTCCTCAACTTTCTACTCCTTACTTGCTGGCAGTGGTAAGAAGCCTCTTGCAGGGCTCTGTGAAGGACACTCTTGCATTTGCTAACCACTGGTCAAGCCCAGTGGGTTGTTTGCACATGCAGTGCTGTAGTGTGGATGGAAAACTGAGAGAGGTGCAGTTCACTGAAGATGAACCAGACACAAGATTTTGGGAAGTGAGGTGAGCATTTCTCTTCTCCTATTATTACAGGCATTAACGATCCTCAGGATTAAATTCTCCCTCTGGGATGTAAATGAGACTTTGCTTCAGAGAGGGCAGAGGAAAAGAAACACAAGGCAGGACATGGCCCAATGCTTCTAATGAGATTTGTGTATCTTCTGCATCTGTCAGCTTCCTTGTCTGCTCAGTGCCTGTCTGGTGGCCAGCAACCATTAGTGCTTGCCAGAAGCATTGGTCTAATCTCTAGTGAGAAATACTTTTAGTAGAAGAACCGTGATCTGCCATGGCTCATCAGAGGCTGCCATGGCTCTGCATGGAGGCAGTGGGAAAACAGCCACCCAAAGCCAGGTTCACTGTCCTCAGTAGTCATTCAGAGCAGCTGTTCTTGGACAGCAACTCTGTTCATTCTTCTCTTTCTCAAACCTTTCTTTTACTTAGAATCTTCCACATCAGAGGGATCAGGTTTATGTTTTTCAGGTCTTCACTGTCAGCATATTGTTTTTAGTATATATATAAACCACTGCAAACTGGAAGAGGAGAATAAGGAAGTGTGAGCTGGTGATGACAGCGACAAGGACATGTTTGTTAAGAGGCACAGAATGTAAAAGGGTTAGGAGTTTTCTTCATATCCTTGCTAAATTATATAACAATATTATTACTATACATTCTGGAAGGAGATATCACTTACGATTCACAATTTGTAATCAGTTAATTACATTTCATGAGATTCTCCTTTGCAGTGTATAAACAACTACTATGTCATCCCATTTTACAGGATAAAAATCTTTCTCTAGGCAACACAATAAACTGGTGGTGGACTTCAGAGTAGCACCTAAAAATGCTTTCTCTGGACTTGAGAAAAAAAAATTAACCATCATATCTTATAATTACATTTGAGACCCATGATGAATGAAATACAAGAATAAAGGAACACATTGCTGGGAATCTCCCATATTAAGTTGTGGAAGTTGTGCAAGGAAAATGGATCCTGTTGATCTCTACAACTTCCAAGCACTGAACAACCTGAGAAACATTAGATTCTGGTACTGCTAACTTTGCAGCTGAGATGACTTCAAAGCTATAAAGGAAACTAGATCTCCTACACTGGTTCTGTGTACTCTCTCTTCAATACATCATTACTGAAAAGAGAAGTTATATAGGAACTAAAATCTAGTCACCCACTAGCTGTGTCACACACCACTTATGAATCTCAATTGCAAATCAGTGTATTCTTGGAATTTGGAAAAAGATGATTCATCGGAACTAATAAATGCAGAGAAAGAATTATTTAATTTAGGTCATTAGGTTACCCATAACATCATAACATATTACAATACTCACAAGAACACAATACCCTTGCATTTCTGTGAATTGCTATGTGTTCTATGTATTCCTGATACATTCTTGTTAGCATTTGAACACTCCTAGGCTCTTGTACCTGCTGCCCTCAATTATTTCAACAAGGAATAGCTCTTTCTTGGCTCTGTTACCACTTCTACCTGCTGGGAAGGAGGGGAAAAAATGTCACTATACAGGTAAATGGGAGCCCTGAGATGTTTTCATTTACTTAAGGCTAGAAAACATCAGAAATCTCTGCCTCTTGAAAGCACTAGAGAACACGGTTGTTGAAATTGTATCAGATTGAGACATTCAAATTCTGTACCCAAAAAGCTTATTCATTCTGAAACGAAGTTGATTGATGCTGTGACCACATGACTGGAGTCAGTAACACCTGGATTATTCTCTTCTTTCCATCTCTGGCTCACTGGCTGGTCTTGGCAAAGCTTTCCATCAAGTTTGGAGAAGATTCTGTCCCAGTTTCCTCCCTGTAAAACAGGCTAGAGTGGTAAACATTTGCTTCTCCAGGGCAGCTCATTGGGCTTTGTGGGATTCTCTGGTTCATGCCTGGAAATGTAAATGAGTTCCGTGAATGTAAATAGTTCTTACATTATACTGTGATAACTTTACATACAGTTCAGGAGCCCAGGGCAGACGTCAGCCTGGGAAATGGAAGGGTTGGAGGAAAAATTGGAGCAAGCAGGCTAGGATGCTTGAATGGGAAAAAGAAAATTACTTGTGGGGGAGACAGCACCAGGGAGAGTTTCTGCTGTCAGCAGTCTTACCCAGAATAACCTTCTGTGCTGCAGCCCAGCCAGAAACAGGTTGCAACTTCATATAAGCCCTCACAGAATTGGAACTTAAAGAAAACAGGAAATAACATACATTTTTTGTGGGAAAAATTCTAGCTGTTGGGAGCACTATTCTCTTCCTGGTGAAGAGGACACAGTGAAGTCTAGGAGAACCATGGGGTCCTGTGTGGGAGTCCTCAAAGAAAAAAATCCCCTTTACAGCCTGTTTTATCAGAGTCATTCCTCCCTTGAATCATGAGGTAGATCTCATTTGCCTTTAGCACTTTAAGAATCCGTGATAACGATATAGCTTGAAATCCCCTTAACACTTCCTCTGGCTGTTTTTATTGAGCATACTGGGGCAGACAAAATCCTAACCTGCCCAAATATATTCTCTTTTGAGGAGTTAGACACCTACCCCCTCTCAAACTGAAAGGATGCTGCCAGACTGTGGATCTCTGCTCTGAATAAGGTGTAATTTTCCACAAGTCGCTCCCAGCATGGAAATGTCCCTGCAATGCCTAAATTAAAGACTGCTGCCTGACCTGCCTGTGAAAGACATACTGTATGAAACGAAGCTGGTAGGGCAGAGAGACATAAAAGTTCCATGGGTTTTATCTGTTGTTGTTGGTACAACTTTAGTGAACCAGTGCTATCATCCAAATCCCTCCTTGTTTTTTTCTAACTTCTGCTTGCTTATTTATAGAACACCCCACATTTTTACCTGAGTTTAGAAGGAAAACAAGGGAGGAAATTTATAAAGCTGGAGTATTCCCATTGACTTAGTATAGGAGAATTGCTGTTTCTTTTTTGCTGAAAATAAAGGTCCATTCGGAAAACAGTCACTTTAACAGTGAGGTGTGCACAGTAGCTGGAAATTTTTGATGGTTTCAGCGGGAATTAAGCATCTCTTAAAATTGTATTCATAAAACAGTAATCAGCTAAAAATGCATAGGCTGTACACTTAACCTTGGAAATTTCTCTTTATAGATCACCTGAGGAAAGGATTAATCTTAAATTTGAGACATGTGCATCTCTCATCTGAAACCATGAGGATAACATTTAATATCCAAGGAGGAATTGAATATCTTACCATTTAAAATAAAGAATTAGAAATGTTCTAACAAATATCTTCTACTTTGCTAAAAGAAAATGTGGTTCCTACAGAACAGCAGTGAAATAAAACCAGATCAAGAATAAGGATTTCAGATATGGCAGAGAGCAGAGCATGTAAATGCTTTGGGATGTGACAAGAGAGCTGCCTGATCTTAAAGCAGTAGGTTCATGGTACTGACAGCTCTAGTTGAGGTTGTAATACCCTTTCCAGTGGAAACCTGTTTTCATTATCTCACAGCTTTTTGAGTCTTTCCCTTTCAGGTAAATTTTCTGAAGTCTTGATCTGAAATATTGTGTCCAAACAGAACTAAGAATAAAAATGAAATGGTGATAAACAGGCATGTGTTCATTGTTCTGCAATATTGACATCCGTGAATTTGTTGTGAGTTTTGTCACTGGGCTTTGAAACATCCAGTGTATCTACCCCCACAGACCAACTTATGTCCTCTGCCATTTTACACTATGGCCCAAATCAGGCTCTAAGTCTTACAGAGGAGGTTTTAGGCCAGGGAGACAGATATTATCCTATATATTATTCTCGGCACTGCAGCGTGGTCATCCCAAAACTCACCCTCAAATTCGGAAGACCACAAGTGGGAACTCCTGTCAGGAGCTGATCTCACATTTTTGGCCAATAACCAGGTGACAGATGCTTTCTGAAATCCCACCACACTCCCAGGGGAACAAAACAGGGGAATAAGGGAGAGAAATTTCAAGACTGGAAAAAAAAACAGAATAGGTTTAATGAAATAGAAAGCAATACTACTAATAAAGATAGCAAACTATATACAAATATACAGAAATACATAAATACATTCAAAAATATAAATGAATATGCAAATACAGAACTCACACGTTCTATTTGTCAACTAGGACCTAGGCAGGAAAGTCCCAAAATGGACTTGGCATAAAACAGGAGTGCCTGAGCCCAGCATCCTGATAATAATCCACAAATAAAAAAGAAACCTTGGAGCGGCTGTGCCAGTCCCCCACCCTGAGGAGGCAAGGGAAAGCAAACTCTCTTGGTGCACAATGTTCTTCACCAGCAAGAAAACAGGGTGCAGGAACAGCAGCAGCACAGGAAGAGACAACGAGCAGGGAACACCAATTCTACCAGCACACACAAACCACAAAAAAGCCTGAAAATGCTTCTTAGGGTCCCTTTTATACTGAGCACATGGGAAAGAATACTGTGATTAGTCCATTTGAGTCACCTGAGCCATCCTCTCTTTCCTATAGGCACAGCAGCCTCGCTCACCAATGGTTATTACTGTCCAACCAGGCTGGTGGTAGCTGGGGGTGTTCTGGGTAGTCCCTGGCCCATATAGCCTTAAAAAACTTTTATGCTGGTACTCTCAAACCAGGACAGCTGAGACGCATCCTTCAGCATGTTATACGTATAACATATGTGATCTGCTGGGAAAAAGCCTTCAAAGAGGTAAGCCTGAACATCAGATTGCATTAGTGGTAGAAACAGAATGCGCAGGGATGTCACAGCTCAGCTCCTGAGAGTTCTCTTAAAAATCTATGAGCTCAGCACCATAGAAATTGGTGAACCAATGTGATTCTGTTTGATCACCTAATGTGCGTGAGCCATGGAATTCTCTTCAGAATTCCAGAGTCTTATTAAAGCTTCTCCGTTTCTGCAACAGATTTCCTGAAATCCTTCTTCAGTGTGCACAGTTGTTGCTTTTTTTTTGCAGAAGGTCCTGACTAGAACAAAAATTAGCTTTCTTCATCATCATAGTTTTAGATGGCATCAGGTAACTTCATTTTTATATAGGATCTAAGGAGAATATTATGAAATACTGAAAAATGTTCATGTACATGATCTGGAAGAGGATGCTTCTTGACAGATGGTGTTATTAGACCTTCTAATTTGATAGACTTTTGAGTAATTTGGGAGAGAGAGCAAAAGCATTATCCTGCTTTTCTGCTCTGTGTCACTTTTTCTTTGATCGCCTTTGTCATTTATGCTACATTGACTTTAATCATCAGGCTTATTAGATTTATAATATTTGTTTCTAAGTGTCATTTTAAGAACAATACTGGATGTTTTCCTATTGATAGGGTTAGCTATTGGTTCCTCCTTTTCTTGATCATCTCTAGACAGAAGAAACCAAGTATTTTATTGCTTTGTCATTTAGTGTGTGACTTTGTCTTGTGGCTTGGGTACAGTACAGAGACAGACATGTACGTGTACTTGATGTCAGATATTAACCCCACTTAAGTGTTCCTGATGGATAGAGAAATATCATTTTACTTGTTTGAAATGGATTTGCATGGAAATCTTTAACATTGTAGTAAAAGAAGGAGGTAAAATAGCCAATGGATGTACCTTAGTGAGTTGTTTTACTCTGTTATTGTCACAGCAGTTTAAGCAAGTCACTAAATTTCTGCATATTTCAGTGATTTCTATGTAACATATGAATAAAATTAGTTATTTAATCAGAGGCAAATCTAAAGTTCACTAGATTTTCAAAAATCTTTGAGAGCTTTGAAGCTAAAATGGAGTTTTATGGATAGGTACATGTATAATATTACCAGATCCTTGTGGCAGGAACAAACAAACATCATTTGCCCAGCAAAACAAAGTTCTAATACTCTTCAGAGTTTAAGGTGACCCTAAAGTTGAAAACAAACAAGCAAAGAAAAAAAAAAAGAAAAAAAAACAAGAAAAAAACAAAGCACCATTAAGTCAATAGTCAGAAAATTCAGGTAAATATCTGTTTGTAGTTTAGGGGGGTGGGGTTTTTTCTTGTGTTTTTTTTTGTTTTTTTTTTAAAGTTTATATACTGTGGAGAACAATTGTCCTTCCACTGCAGTAGTATAACTACCCTCTGGCAGTCATGGAACTTCATACCTGTAAAAATAGCACAAGGAAAATATTTAATGTATATTTAGCCACCTTGTAATGCTATTCCATAATTAAAGTAATTTGTAGCGTGTATTAAATATTATTACATTGGGTTTGTGTTCTGACTTTTAATGACTTTTGAAAAGAACAACTAATAACAGAAAAATAGCACCGTGTTAATTAACAGCATCAATTCAGAGTGAAGTTAATAGCGCTTTTTGCATTACTAATGCAAGCAGGATTTGGCCCTTAGGAAGTCATTTCATATGGCAGTTGAGTGTTTATCTCCAAAGCACCAACACCAGCTGCTAGGTGGGCGATTGATGGTGAAAAAATCTAGGATTAGATTGTTATGACAATGAAAATTTTTGACCTGATAGTGTAGGATATTACTTGTGGATGAGTGGAAGATTCAGTTATAGCTGAGTGGAAGATTCAGCTATAGATTCAACTACTGAAGCAATGTTTCAGTCCTCTTGAAACCTCTAGAGAGGAGTTGCACCAAATGACCTCAAAAATGGAAAGACAAGGCAAAACACAAAGACCAGAAAAGGGAGAAAAGCCTGGGTACAGTAACCAGGCAAATAAGTGAAACTTTGAGAGATAAGAAAGGGAAAAGCTATTTAGATAAAGTCTATGGCTGAAGTCTACAGTGGAGGCCAAAGCCCAGATTAAGCCACCATTTCTCACACCCCTGCTCTCTTCCTAACACCAATTCCAAACCAGGACCATGGAGAAGTGGATTTTCCTAAGTGATGCATTCTGTCTGGACACAAAGCTCACTGCATTTCAGTGCATTCCCCAGCTTTTACCAGTATTCTACATTCATGTGACTTAATTAGCCCATGACCTTGAGTGAAGGCTGCTTCAAAACAAGAGCAATTTTCACCTCACCTGTTTCATTTTATTACTGGAAACATTAGCTACATTCATTCACTATTTAGCTCGACTGTAATCTGTAACAGGGGATAAAGCAAGACAAGGAAAATAAATTGATTTATATATTTATAGGAGGAAAATACTTTAGAGTGGTATTTCTAAACCATAGAAGGAACTAATATTATTTTCAAGATTCCTATTAAACAGTTTAAATGCTGAGTTTGTCCCATGCTATAGAGCACTAGAATTGTTGCAGTGGTGACGTAGATCGACACAGCCACAAACATAGTGTAATCTTTAAAAAACAGCTATATTCTTTTAAAAATATTTTTTTTTCTTTTTCAGTGTTTCACAATGCAAAAGTTATATAAAACACTGAATCCCAAATGGGAACTCTCAGCTGGCAAGCAATCTTTATTGAAGGAAATGAAATACTTTTAGAGTATTATCTGGCTAAGGATTTTGAAGTCTTCTGGTAAGGCTAATTAAATAATTCTTTCAACACCTCACTTGAGGTACTATTATCAGTCCCACCTTTTAGATGAGTAAATTGGGTCTGCCTTGTTCAACCTCAGATATCAAGTCAGTGAATGCAGTGAGCAAACAATAATGCCAGACTTCTTCATGCCTTTCAACACTTCAACTTACTTATTTTCAACCATTCTTTTGTCATTGTGCCACACAACATTTCTCAGGCCAAGGGGACCTAAGGAGAACTTTTCATTTAATACATTGGAAATTCCAAAAAAAACTTCACTGCAATTTGGACATAAGTGTTTTACAGCTGACATATGCACATATTCAATAAAACTTATGTTTCACGAAAAAATGTCCAGATAGTTCTACTTCGGCAATGGATGAAATAATTCTTGAGAAACCCCCTGCTCCCATGCTTTTCCTTAATATTTTGGGCCACAAACCATTTGGGGGCATCTCTAGGCACAGTGGACACCTTTGGCCAATCACAAGCAGAAGCAATCTTCACCTTTCAGATGACTGGGTGACTACATTCCTGAGTTCACTTGGATGTACCAGCAAGTGTTTGCCAACTGCTAGGTTTCATAAACTGCCAGTGACAGCTACTTTTCCTCACTCCAGCCTGTGTGAAACCACCAAAAATCAGTGGAGTAGGTGAAACATGCCTGTGGAACCCTCAGCTGTAACAAGACACTCATTTAGTTAATTGCTTGAGAACTTTGTTGCCCAAATGTATATAGTAATTGGAGAATAAGACCAACAATTTCAAATAAATGTATTTTAAGCTCTTCTTAGGCTGTTAGGAGTACAAGTCCACCCTCTGTGATCTGGTATGTGTACATCCAAGGGTACAGTTTGTGAGTTTCAGTTGACAGCAAATCTTAAATATACAATTTTTTGATACTAAGATGTTGTATGAAACTTAAAAAATAAGAAAACCCCAGAAAAGCCCCCAAATCCCAATAGTATCTATTCATCATAGATACGAATGATAGGCTTGTCTTAATTTCTGAAGTCTACAGAACTTCTCAGATATTCTTCCTATCGTTAACCATTATATCTTTTGACTACTATATGACCCTCTCATACTGCAAAAGACCCTTTTATCATGCTAAATGAATCCCTACAAAAGCCTACTTTTACTAGTCCATATTTGCTCTCCAAATAAGATGAAGGGTGCCTCCTGTATTTTACAACTGTTTGGATGCCGACAGAATGGACAGTCATCCAAAACAGGAAGGGATTCTGTTCAGGTTTTGCAAGAAGGTATTCAGCTGCAAGCATTCTTACCCAGAATGCATTTGCACTTCCCCATAAACCTGAATGAGACTGCTATAGCTCACCCATCTTTCCTTCTGAAGATGATGTGTCCATCAACTATAGTGAAGACTACATGAGATATATGAGAGTTAAACCGGTCCGCTCTAAGCCCCTTCAGTGTGCTACCAACCTGCAAAGAAAAAAGGAGAGAGCAAGAGACTGTTAAGGCTCCCAGTAGTCTGATGAGAAGAGAGAGAGACAGACAGAGATAGTTCACTTGGCTAATTTTCTAGCCAGCAGCTACAACAGTTCTTCTATTAGGAGATATGAAAAGAGACAAAGAGATATAATAGCCATAGATTGGCTTTGTTGGCCAGAAGTTCTAAGTATGCTGGGGGGATGAGGAGGTACAGAATCATGCTCTTAAGGGATATTTTTTTACTTAATGTCATCATTCTGGTGCATCTCTAGCTGCACATTCACTTGATACTTACTGAAAATAAAGGTTTTAACCTATACTGCCTGCCCAGATAGCTGAAATGAAAGCTGGAAAAACGCATTGGCCTTTTGTTATTCTCCTTTATATTGACTTTGTGAGATTTGGATTCAAATTTTGTTGGCCTAATGTTTTGGGCAGAAATGTTCCTTTAATATATACACTTGTTTCATCTTATCTTCACTCTGTTTGTTCTTTCCCCTCCATTATTAGAAAGGATGGGCATGTGCCATCTTGCTTTATAGTCTGCCCCGTCCACTGTCATTAGGTTACTCTCAAACTTATTTGTCAAATCCCTTACCCAAACCTTTCTTCTTGTACTAATTCAGTCTGAATAAGAAACTACGCTTCACTTGTCTCTTTCTCTTTCATTCACTCTTAAACTGAAGCAGTACTGTCTCCCAAAGCACAAGCATTTGAGAGTTACACACTTTCACATTTCTTATCCATGTTAAATCCAAGATAATTTTATTCTCCCTTACTGCCTCCCTCGTCTTCTCCTGACTGCTTGTCTGGATAAAAATAAAATGCCTTAAGCAAATCCTTTCATAACTTTATATATTGGGATGGTTAGACGAGAGCCCCAAACATGAGAGAACACATTTCTAGGAATGGGTGTGTACCTGAAAGCCAGAAATTAGACAGGACTGGGTATCCTGCAAACACTTGTTTTTGTGAGCTAGCTAACCTCCACTTAAAACACTAAATAATTTGACTTTATTTCCATAAGAATCTGACCTTTGGAGATAGAAGATTTCACAAGTTTATGTGACACCCAATAACCATTGTCTCAGAGCTATTTCTGCTTCCTGGAGACATGCATGTAGCAAAGAAGCTGAATTAATATAAATGAAAAACAGAGATGCAAATGAGAGGAGAATGGTATGTATACATCATTTTCTGGAACTTTCATGTGACTTTGTGCAAGTCGGAATTTTCCTGTGCCTCAGTTTACCCACCTACAGTGCTTAAGTAACTGACATCTACAGTTTTATGCCAAGAGTGAGGCTTTGCTAGTTAGGTAAGTATGCTAAATTCAGTGATTACCTAATATTTTGTTGTGACGCTGCACAGCTCAAAAAGCTTTGCTGTTACAGCCACTACAGAGCTTAAATCTAGCTAGGTACAGGCTCCAAATGTTCTGCTTTCTCAAGGTTAGGTCCACAGAGTGATTTTGAGTAAATCAATCCAGTTTTTAAGCATTGCAGAGATCCTTAACCTCCCACTCAGCTGCTGCCAAATTCTGAATCTTTAATTATATACACAGTGTTTAACTTCTTC
>NW_009737226.1:55020-70853 GCF_000703405.1 Apaloderma vittatum
CAATTGAAAACTCCATGTAGAATGCCAGATAACCAAGTGATTTGGGCACTGTGCTTGGATAGGGAAAAAAAAAAAAAGGCACAAAAAACCCCCACCACTCTTCAGTCTCTACTCCAGATCAAAGAATCTAATGATTTTAAAGCTTCCTGACTCTCTGGAGAGTGATCGGAACACAAGTGCACGTGTAATTGCTTCTGTATGCATAACTCCTACCAATGAGAACCTAAACCAGAGCGAGGTGCCCAGATTCAATGTGATTAGGAATCCCAATTTCCTCCTGAGAGAGGAAATTAGCCTTTTCTCATCTAGTGTGTGCTTTGTGAGGTGCCTATAGCTTCCTGGTTTTGAGGGTCTAGTTTCTAGGTTCCTCACTCCTTGCATTTCATGTTTCGCCTGTGGTACTTCATATGAGGACTGTGAATTTCACTAAACTGTTAGGCACCTAAAAATTACATGTTGCATGCCCAGGTCCTTTTTAGGGATCCAGGCCCCAGTTCACTACATATTCCCATGTTAAGACTGAGCTCATTCTCACTTACTTGGGCTCACTGCTAACAGCCTATGACATACAGCTGAGGTCATTCTAATTCCCTCTAGTACGGGGCAGGGGATACACATGCAGGAGGTAGTTCATTATGGTATTATAATCATGCCCTGCATATACCCCAAAGTCACTGACTTCCATTAAAGGCCAGGAGAGTGACTGTGAACTGAATCCTGAAGTGAGTGAGTAGCACTGTTTGGAGAGAAGGTCGATGAGGTCATGGTGGTATTCATGGTGATGGCAGCCCTCATGAATTCACCTATTATTTTTTACTTCATTGCCTTCCCAGAAATCTTTCTGAGCTTTAAATAATTACAACCTGTGACATTATTTGTTTAGGTGTGTTTTTTTCATTAACCAACACACATTCCTACTCATTCTTAATTTTTTATAAATTCAAATATTTGGTATTACATACATGCTAAGCATCTGGGCTAAGTGCAATTAGCAAAACGAGTGGATCTGAAAGAATGTCACAGTTTTCACAAATTAGTTCATACCATCAACACAGTAATGAGTGCAAGGACTGTCCAGTATTATCATTAGTATTTTCTTCTTTAGCTCAGGAAATGATGTACATATGAGTTCTGAGGGACATTGCCTGGAGGTTATGAAAGCAGAAACGACAGTAACATGGTCAAGGAAATATTAGAAGCATTTTAATACTTACCTGTTTATTGTGTCAGTGATGTGTACTGCACAAAGTTTTTGCAGGATGCATAGGGCAGAGGCAATCCTAATGGCTGTGTGCACCAATGAGTGCTCCCAGTTATTCCTAAATAGCAGACTTACCAGTCGTGCCTCAGGTCATCAAGTGGAGAAAGCCACTGAAGAAATAGCATAGTAAATTCAAACAGCTCTTACTCATTTGTTTAGGTTCAGCTCAGGCTACTTGACCAGGATATAAATTTGGGTAAATCTGAATTCTTTCCTGAACTGTTCATCAAGGCCTAAAGAAGAAAAGCAAACTGAACTTTAAATCAGATTTTCCTCCTTTGGTGTGAAAAAGAAAGAAAAGGAACCTTTTCTAAAAGAAGGAAAGCAAACTGAATTTTAAATCATATTTTCTTCTTTGGTGTGAAAAAGAAAGAAAAGAATCATTTCCTAAAAGAAGGAGGTGCATTTGGAAAGACTGTTCTCCTTTTTATCCTTACTTGTCCTTTCTTCATGAAACAGTCAGTAAAAGAGAAGAGGAATAAACTAGATGAAATCTTTGAAATTACTATCAACCATTATGCAATTCAATGGAAAAGTAAAAATCAAACACGTCACTTCCCTCCTGGCAGGATACACACTTCTGAGTCACAGAAAAATACCTTAAAATCTGCAGTTCAGCATTTCCCCAAGGAAAGCCAGAAGACCAATTCCTAGATATAGAGGCCAGAAGAACACTGAATTGTTAGTTTAACTGTCAGATCTATACATAGGAAGACAACACTATTCACTATTAATAAACTCAGTGTGACATGCAGGATCTGTTTAGGGGCACTACAGAGCAACATTACTAAATGGTGTGATGTGTAAGGTGAAAAGGAACCCTGTTCAAGGACACTAGAGAAGCAGACCTGGCAGAGGGATTCTCAAAGATTGACTTGACCAATATTGGTCAGACACAGTGACCAACAGTCAGGAGAAGTCTTTTTGCAGATTACAGTTGGCACTGCGGTCAGTACTTGTGGTTAGTGTATTTATTTTTTTATGGCATTTTATTTTTATGGCTGTAAGTGGTCAAGACCTCAATTTTATGTCTGGTGGAACCTGGTACAACACAATGTCCTAACACCATGCCTGGGCACTTTTTCAGTACCATCTGTTAAACAGAAGTGTTCCCTGACAGCCTGCCATTTAACTATTGGACCAGTCCAACACTGCTTAACTCATGAGTGCTGACAAGATCACAATATGATCTGATATCATTAATTTATTATTATTAATATTATTGTTATCACTGTTACTCTATCACTCTCCATTTCCAATCACAAATAGAGCCCCATTGTGCTGGGCACTATAGAAACATTACATAAAATAAAAGGCATTACAAATGAAACAAGCAGGAATTAGATAGGCATTGAAAACACTCTAATTGGTGCCAACAAAAATGGTGTGGTACCGTAGCTGTTATCTGAATCCCTGTTTGCCACTAAAATGTCAGCATTTGCCAACAATAATCTCACTGTATTATTCAACATGATCCTACGCTGTTCATAGAGTATGAAATTATTAGGGCTGCTGTAATTTGGGGAAGAAGGTACTTTTATACCAGTCAACTATTTCTGTTCCCCACATGCAGCCCCATTCTTAGTTCAGTCAGTCCAAGCTATTTGAATTAGCAGGCCAAACACTAGCTAAGGAGAGGACAGACCTCTTTGGGGCAAATTCACAGCCTTCCAAGGAACTCTAGATACAAATATAGGTTGGATGCCTGTGTCTCCACACTGGAGTGTATTTAATTGCAGTCTACCCCAGCAGATGTACGCATCCTTGGCCCATGGGATTTCATCTCACCTCGAGAAGGGTTCCATATCATGCCAGCACAAGATCCGGGCCAGCATACTCCCATACTCCTTCTCATTTTAAATCAAAATAAATCACAAAAAGCTCTGATCTGACTTTGTAAGAAAGTGATTCTGGATCATGAAGTGGTGCACGTTGGAAAGATGAACGTGCCACCAGCTTATTATAGCAAAAACAATAAAAACAGAAAGTCATAAAAGAAGTAAAAATGAAGCCTTGTCTTGTGTATGGTTTGATTTTGATTTTTTGGGGGAGAGTGTTTTTTCTGGTTTTGGTTTAAATCCTTGCTTTGGGACACACACACACAAACAGTTTAGCATTCTGAAATCTGCTTTGCTGAAAATAGGGACAGGAAAAGGGAAACTTACATCTTTAATTACTATCCTATTGTGGTAGAATTTATAAATTATGATATTGTTACCTGAGGGCTTGATGACAGACTGCATCAGTTCTCCTCGGTCTGGCTCTAATCCCAGTTTCTATTTTTTCTTTTAAATCCTGGAATGCAGACAAAAAAGAGTTTCCCTCCAATAAACCAACTGTCTGAACCCAGATTACTGTGCTGTGTCACAAAAGTAAAGGATCTAGCATTAATCTCCTCAGCTTTTAAACAACAGTATAAAATATCTACAGTATTTGCTAGTCTCTTCCCCAGGTAATGGAGTTTATTTCATACATCAATCCTTATAAAACCGGAGTAGAACTCAGACTGGGATTGAAACAATTGATTTCTCTGGATGTTAAACCCACTATTGCTTATCTCTTTAAACCCTAGTCAGTAATTAGCCAAGCTTTGCCTGTCCAGAACTCAGTTAGATGGAAAATTAAAGACTGGATGTTTATTGCTTGAGAAATGCATTATAAAACCTACTCATCTTAAGTCACTTCCTGTGCAAGTGCTTTGAGAAAAGTACAAACACCTAAACTTGAATGAACTGAACCATTATCAGGAAAATAATTGTTTTTCTGTAGCATGTGGATAAGAAGTAAAAAGAAGCCATTGTTGAAGGAGTCCTCTTCCAGTTCTTCATTTTTTGGCCTCCTGTGCAGTCAACCGTCCATGCAACAGGGGAGTAAATTCCTCTTCATAGTGCATTTCCACTATTATGGATAACCCACAGGAGTCACCAGCTCATACACTGAAGGAGTGTACAGAGCATGCAACTGTGGCTCCATGGTCAGAAAAGAAGTATTTAAGACTTCTCAAAAGCTGGTAGAAGATGCTTTGCTTCAGCTGAGATAGTGATTATGTGCACACTAGACGTGGTATTGGTTAGTGCTTGGATGACAAAATAGGAGTAAACCACATGTGCTTAAAGGTGTTCACTCATTTCACTCAGCAAACTCCTTTTGCTGTAATTCAGTGTTGTGGTAATCCAACATGAACCACCAGCTCTGTTAGAGATGTCTTCATTTGGATGAACCAAAGCCAAAGACACATAGTCATTGAAGATGACATTGCCGCAAGCCTAAATGTGCTAATTCCTGGACCCAGGCCAAATTCCATGTTGATTAATTCTATTCCTCTTGGGTGAAATGCCTGCCTGGCTTTCAACTGGAGACTGTACCCTTCATCATCTAAGTCTTGGCACTCCTATTCCAGATAATACTGCAGAAAAGCATTCAAACAGCTTATTTATGAGAACAATGAACAGCGTCATCAGACTGAATTCAGCAAACAGGTAGGACATAAATAAGAGAAACATTTCTTCCAAATACTTACTGCAGTCCTGCTCTGTTGTTAGAATGGAAAACATTACAGTTACAACAGTTACAACAGCACATTAAAGAACTATGCAGTATTGTCCAAATTGTGTGCTCTGCTCTTCACTTTCCTGTATTCAGATGTTTAACCTGGATGAAATCAAACTTCTTTGAAAGAACCAAGCAACCAAATCAGTTACAGAAACAGAATCTAAACCTAACACTTACAGCATCAATTGAAAATCAGTGTAGAGGAAATTAGCTATATGACTTTACAATTAAAAGGACACAACAGACAACTTTAGAAATAAACCCCTAGGGAAAAATGAATGTAACTGTCTCCAGCTCTATAGAAGACACCAGACTCAGAAGATATGAAACATTGAAGGTTGTTTTTTTTCTTCTTCTTTTTCATGGTGTTTTCTGCTACAAGAAGAGAGATGGAAATTTGGAATTCCCTGGGCCCCTGTGGAACAAAAATATATGCATATGCTTGTAATGCAGTTTCTCTCTATATATGTACTAACCTCCCACTAAGAAAATTAGCTCTTTAATCACTTGAATCCAAATAAAGCATTGTTATATCCTAAAGGCACTAAAGTTCTACACTTCTAAAAAAATGCCTGAACATTTCCCAAACACACTTAAAGTAGAGGGGGAAGTTCTTTTATTTAATTTTCTTTAATTAAAGAACAACTCAGGTAGAAACTAAGGCAGTATTTGTGATGTTGCTTGCTAAAAGCAGAAGGCCTGTCTTCCATAACTCTTCTATTAAGTGTAATAACCAACATCAAAAAGCAGGAAGGAAATAGAATATAAGACTAAAATCTCCCCGGTGTTATTGCCCATAAAGGAAACATTCTAGATTGAGACAGCAAAAGATATTTCATACTCTTTCCATGTGCAGTGATTTACGGGACTTCAGGTTACAAGTTTATCTTTTCAAGTTTGCAACGAAGCTTAGATTTTTCCCAGAACAACCTGAATCAAATGGCTCCCTTATTCATAGTTAGATTGTGCTGACCGAAGCAATAAATTAGGCATGCAAAAGTGAGATGTAAAGAGAATAGCTTTGGAAGTGCTTAAGTGACCTCCTTCAACACCTAAAAGCCCCAGAAGATCCTACCATCAAATCATCCTCCTAACCTCTTTCTGAAAATAAGCACCCTGCTCAGAGAAGTATACCAGAGAGAACATCCATTGCCTGATATATTGATATGAAACAAATAACACAGGAACTGTCTTTTTTTATGGGAATTTGTCACAGTCTGCTCCTTTCAGCAGTTCTTCCTGCCCTCAATTTGACTTCATTCCTTTAGACTTCCTCCTGGAGGAGAAGCCTACATCTTCTAAGCTTGCCGCATGAAAAACTTCCCCCACAAATCAGTGGACACAAAGGATTCCTGGAACATTGCTTACTTTGAGGCAGGCTGATCTTCAGTGGAATCTCTACACGCATGCTGCGTGGACAGCCCTACAAGTCTCTCAGTTCTGAGCAGCCTGGGAACTTTGGTATGATTGCAGTTGGGATCAACATTTCAATAAGACATAATTAGACTGCCAGGTGATTAATTCATTGTGCATATTAGACTATCCAAATTATCCTCATTAAGGCTGTATTCCACTAACTTGAAGCTTAATTTTTGAGTATATGACTAGTACCCTTGAAATCTTGGGGCTCTTCATATGCATAATGTTAAGCACTAGCACAAGTGCAGTAATGAATAGGAGCACTAGCTCTTTTATACTATTTTTTAAAAACTATTTATCATCATTACCTAAAACTTATTTATAGATTATTTTATTATTTTGCATCTTTTTTTGGTACACTGTCACTAGCATTGTTGCTCTTCTGTTTTCAGGCATTCATTCGTAGTGCACTAGTGCTAGAGACTCCTAATCAGGGATCAGAGTCTCACCCCATGGTAGGTGCCGTACAAGCAACGAACAAAAACCTGCATTGCAGAAAGTTTTGATCTAAATGCAACACATTGATATAGCCAAATCGTGAGAACAACGCAACAATAAGAAAATGCACAGTAACTATTTTATGAGCAATATTGTGTTTCAGTCAATGGTACATGATAGGGTGGTTTGCTGTATTAGACTGCACGTGTTCTTCTTACTTGATGTCTGAATTGCACCATATTTAGGAACATAATATATAAATATGTCAGGCAGCATAACCAGTGATAAGCACACCAGTCTGGGACTAAGAAGACCTGTTCAGTTCTCAGTCCAGCCATGTAGCTGATGAATTCCACTGCACCTTTGTGTGATGCTACAAGCTGCAAGAGTCCCTGGCTTATTTGGAAGTAAAGTGGACATAACAGGCAAAGATTTTGAGTGAGGCTCTTACAGGCTACTGCGATACAAATATGTGGTGGGGATAACAATAACAAATGTAGGTTGTATGTCCTTGCCTCCACAATGGAGTGTGTTTAATTGCAGTCCACCCCTGTAGATGTATGCATCCTTGGTCCATGGGATTTCATCTCACCTCAGGAAGAGTTCCATATCATGTGACACAGACCAAAAGGAGTTGGTTATGCTGGGTGGAAGTTAAGTGTCATACCCCATTTCCATATTGCAGAAATATCAGCTTGCACCCTATCACGTAAAGCTAGAAGTTAATACTGAGTGAAGCCACAAGAAAGAGTGACACTAATGGATGGAGACCTTGAAAGGGCAGCTGGAACCCACTGCATATATTGTTCTCAAATGCCACAGAATCATAAAGACTTGTGTACCTACATAGATACCTACATAGCACAGTCAAATACACGCACACATCGAAGTACCTGCCACAAATGTTGATCTGTCTTATTCTTCCTTAACTTCCAAAACTGGAGACTAATTTCTTAATCTGGGTTTAGTTAAACTTCCTCTACTACTTCTGGCACTTGTCATCAAAGAGTCAAATAGAGGGGGTGTAAATGCTAATTAGCCCCTGTCATAATTCATGCTGCTGTTGTAAGAATTCACAGTATGCAGAGCAAGTTCAAGCTACCTTAAGTGTCACGCCTTGCTACTGCCGAGAGAAATTGACAGTTCCTGGGTTAAAAGGTAAGAAAAATGCTCTGTCTTCCCCACTTTACAGATAGCATCTTTTTGCTTAGTCAAGCTTAAATTGCCCATTACAACAAGAAAAATAGAAAGGCGAAAGGTTATCTTAATAAGTGATGATAGTACTAAAAATAACAGCTTACCTTTTGCATTATAGCAAAAAATATAGTCTGCTATATTCAGACTTAAAAACAAATAAGTAGCTAAATCAAATGAAATTGTGATGCAACTTACTATAAATGTCACAGCAGCAAATAAAACAGAGAGTTAATTCCACGATAAATGACTGAACACTCTAAGCATATCATCATTTAATCTAGGAGGTGGCTGCTTATATGAATCAAGAGTAATTTAGGAATCTGAGGTAGAACAAAACGAATGAAAACTGGGAGTTTTGTAGTTACCTTTTAGCAATTTTTTTACACTCTTAACTACAAATAACTTCCTGAAGAACAATTTGGTGCACATGTGAAAATAGCAATCTATTATATGTACTTATGCATTGCTTTATGCAGAAATATCCTTTCACTTAAAGTACTGAACATAGAGTACTGGTTTGCGTGAACCTTTGCTGAACCTTTAGTGTTTACAGCGCTCATTCAAATGGTGAGGAACAAAGGTCCGACCATTTTTCCACACCAATGCTAAGTTTGTGGGTGACCAGGAATTACTACTGGTAAATAAATGTTTTCATCCTATCCCAGGATGTTAGATTTTCCTGGCCATACACAGAACTTCTTTCATTTCCAGAGTGAAAACAGCAAGTGACTTGGGAGATGATCCTTAGAAGGAACTGATGTTCACAACTTTGTCACTAGCAGGTGTAGTTACCCCGTACAGGGTTTTCTGTGATATATGTGTTATAACTGCATCACCACTGAGACTATATGCTATGACATTCTCCATTTTGAAAAGTGAGCATCTGGATTACTGAATACATAACAAATTGGTGGGCTGAAACACACTGCAATCTGTTACTGTTGTATTTATATAAGCTTTAAATCAAAATAATGCAACGACTGAATATAAGCTTAATATATGGCTTCAGAAGAGGACTGACGAACTATTGATTTTTAAAATATGGGCATTTGAAGTCTTGCTGTAAACTTCAGTGTTCTCAAATTCATGAACCTGTACTGCCCGCTCTACAAAACTATTTCTCTTGATTGACTTCCTGTCTCACTTGGGCAGAACTATAGGGGGAGACATATAACAAACAAATTATAGTGATCTGAGGTATAGTTTGGGGAAAAAAATGGGACTGACACCATTCCCCCTCTGCAGACTTATGATATGTTATATTGAAAGAAAAGAGCAGACTTTGCAGTAGATGCTTCTACGGATGCGTCCCAGAGCAATTACTGCCCTCAGGTTAATTCTGGAGCCACAACTCCTACCGTAAGCTACCTGTACTTATACCGCTCTCTCCCACCCTCTAGTGCACTTCTATCCAAAGTAAGTTGGACCATCAATACACAAACCAAAAATGTCCGCACAAACCAAAAATGTCCATACAAACCAAAAATTACTGTACAAAGACTGAAACTGTTCATAAAAACTCAAGATAGAGAAATTTTCTTAATAAGTAGCTACAACATCCTCAGCATTTCCAGAACTATTTTACTGCTCAAGGGTTTTTGGTATGATGCTCTGATGAACCACTTCTATCAAATATTAAGCTACTGTAAACTTACTATAATTGAATAATTTGCCTCTTAGCTTTGGTTCACTAAAACTGTAGCAAGGTTCTCATCTCTAAATGATCGTTCCACAGTCTGTTTCAATATATGTCATGTTAGACAAGGCTCATATATAGTACCATTTTAGATTAGTAATTCCGAAGCCAAGGGACCTTGTAAAAGATTTGGATGATTGACCATAAAGTATGTAAGTATTTAGTCAAATTAAATTGCGATTAGACTTTTCAGCTCCATATTTAAACACAAAATAGTTGGATAAATCTTTGCTACTATAGAGAAGTACTGTGTATGAATTCAAATAGAGCAAATTCTACACATATTGTCAGCAGGAGGAATTGGGGGAATATTTGCAATTTTCTGTGGCCACTTCTATACAACAAAAGCATTTGTACTGATTTTTTCCATACTTGGAGAAGAATGGTGAGTGGACAGTGGCTCTATGATATCTCTCTCTCCATGAACCTGGTCTTCATGATTTTTTAGTTTAAATTAATGAAAGTGAGGATCTTGCACTTCTAGGAGCTGTTTGGCAAGAGAGAAATGAACTCAAGTTTTCTAGAAATAACTCTCCCAGTACACAGGTCAACTGTTATTCTCACTCTCTGTGGAGTGAAGTCCTTGTGATGCAAGTTCTTGAATCAAAACCTGCCAAGTAATCACTTAAAGACTCTGTGATCTCAGTGAGTTTTCAGGTGTGCTATTGTTCTACTTCGTGCTCAGTTTCTGATGGATCCTCAAAACCAGACACTAACATTATCCTCCTATCCTGATTTGGTTTAGGAGTGATTATTTTTTTTCCTCTGTCTCAGTGTCTTTACATAAAGGAAGTGGCATATGATGTTCCTGTTTTACTGTCCTCTTGTGAAGTTTACATGTCTATAGCAGGTTTTTTCACCTGAGGAAAGTGTAGGTATTTTGTTGATCCTACATTTTGTCTGTGTTGAAGTTGTCAGTGGGCAGGGAGGACAAGCTATATGTATCATAGGGAAACGTGCTAGTACTTGGAAATAAGCATGATAGAACTATGAATGCAAGACTAGACTTATATCAGAAAAATGGTTCATTAAACACCATTGAACAATTAAATCAAATATGATGTGATGTCAGTTTTATAAAACAATCATTGTTTTCACAATATCTAAGATCTGTATGGAAAGAGATGTACTAAAAATTTAGTGGAAGCTTCCTCCACCTAAACAGAAATATTTGAAACAGTCTGCTCAAGGCCATTTCTAGTTCAGTTTTCAAGACCAAAACTATTTGGTGGCTTTTAAGGCAGTGTGATATATGCTTAAATTTGGGATGTAATACTGAATATTTTGTCCACAGTTACACTAACAGTAATAGTGTATGTCTTATCTAATTGCTCTTTAGAATTAGAGATAGTAAATAAAAAAGAGATCGTAAATAAATAACACCAGTATGGGAGTAGTTTTTCTCCTTGCTATCATTCATTGTTTCTCCTTGTTAGAATGAAAAATCAAAGGACATTAGGAATCATTAACAGGTAGCTTTTTTTCAGCTGAGTTCAGGACAGAAAGAAGGGGATTAAAAATGTCGGAAAGGCTGTGTGCTACCTACGTGCATAAGTACACAACTTGTGTTTCCAAGAGGCCATTTAAGAGGCTGACAGCTAGGGGCAGGAAAAAATCTCCCTTTTCTCCCAAGCATACCCCTACAACACATAGGATTCCCTGCCACTGTCTAAAAGGGGTCTGTGACTTCAGTATGAGTGATTTCTGGAGGTTATTGCAGAAGAGCTCCACAAATATTCACTTGGAGTTCTCAGTTAATTCATTCTGAAGGTCTACATGTCCATTATCTGCATATCCACATGCACTGGCAGGAGAATTGACCAAAACCAGTAAATTCATGCTGAATATTGGGAACATATTTGGGAAAATCACTACTGAATTGGTTAATAAGTGAATTAACACAAGAAAGTTGGAATGCATTTCCTCTTCCAATCAGAAAAACTGTGTCCAACCAGTGACCACAATTTAAATACTGAGATGCAATCCAACTGCAATCATGATCATTCTTTCCTGTGCCAGATCCATAAACTTTAAATGTTTTCATACTCTTGGGATGCAAAGTAGTTTATTGCTACTCTCCATGTATTTTTATTTATCATAATCAAAATTACTGTATTTAACTTCAAATCCTTCCACTCTGAGAGTTAAGTGAAGCTTATTCTGCTACTAACGTGTCAGGTTGTACGGAGTACAGTTGAGTAGTGGACAAAGTTCATTTACCACTGATGCCAACTGCCTTTTTATTAGATTATAATTTTCTGACTGCCATTTAGTGGTGTAAAGCAGTTATCAGGTTATTTGCTTTGCTCTAGAAAAATGCTTTTACATTTATTCATTCAAATTCTGCTTCTCATTTACTGAAGATTCTCATAGCCCATTCCTTGCTTCCTTTTAGTTTTTATTTTTTTAAAAAAATATAGGAGGCTGGGTTTATAGGGCGTTGTGGAAAGCATCAGTGCTGCTTCCATCAGAATCTTTCAGATCCCACAGCTGCATTAAGTCAATGAAGCAGTCAGTCTTGTCTTAAGCAATTTTGATGTAATCAAGAACTGTGTTCCAACACCCTTGACTGCACTTGTGCTTCTATCATGGCAACATTATGACATTTTTTCTTTTGAAATAGCACATATGCTCCTATGCACTGAGAAAAGTCTGAAAAAAAGCAGCCATAGGCCAAAATCTGGTTCCAGTGATGTTGCTGTAAATCTGGAGTCAAATCTATGGACTTCAATAAAGCATGTCCAGATTTATGCTAAAGTGCATCTTTTTGGTGACATAGGTGCTGCACTGTGATACAATGCAAGGACCTCCTAACAGGGTCTTTTCTTAGGATTTTTACTATGAAAAGATGAGACTCTAGCTTCATATTATGAAGAAAAAAAAAAAAGAGGTAAACACAGCACATTATTCCTAGTGTGCCAAGTTCTCCTCTCATACCTGTTAAGAAAAATCTGAAGCAACTGAAGTTGTTGGATTGTATTTTTCTCTGTAATTGGCCATCCAAAAGCCTAGAGACTTCACGCCAAATTTATCATTCCTAGATTGGTAAAAGTTGAAAAAAAATCCAAGCTTTTAGGCCCTGGCTTTTGGATCTTTCCCCATAACTCCTTCCTTTTGGAATACAGTGGAACAAAGCCCAGCCAACATCAGTGTCTGACAGCCTGCTCTGCAGAGCTCCCAAGAGTCCATACCTGTGTATAAGCCTCAAAGCTCCTGATTCAGATCTTCATCTTGTAATCAGACTTGAAAAGGCGTATGATGGACTGACACAGTCAGATAGCATTGGACAACTGGAATCATGATCTGGAAATTTCTCGCTGGGCTAGCATAGAAATGCCTTGACTTTAGAGACCTTGAGGCATTCAGAAGCATCTTCCATATATACATATATATGCCTCCAGATATTATCTGGGGAAGATTGCGGATACCCAGGGACTTACCTTTTACAGGTCTAGACTCCTTCCCATCAGCCAAATGTCAATAAGTTTAGTATCTCATTGCCTAACTTTAAAATACGTAAACTCTTGCTTAACTTAAAAATATTTAAATCTTGGACTTAGAAATTTTTTAATGTAATTTAGAATATTTGCTGAATAAGGATAAACATCATTACGCAGCTAAAACTTTTTATAACTGCAACTTGAACAAATGAGCATTTCTAACAGAAAAAAAATTCCTTTCGTTGGATGGCTTCATGAAAAATATTTTGCCTTTAATCTCCCTGTGGAACTCTTTTAGTTCTACATGAGAAAAATTCCTGCTATGGGTCTTAGAAGAGCTTGTGTGTTGTATTTCCGCAACGAAACTTACCAAAGGAGCACTCATATTGGATGAAGTATTGTATTCTGACCCGACACTGCAAAAATATCAGAATTTTCTTAAATATAATTCGTCGGTCAAATGACTTCCATTACCTGTGGGTGAGTGCAGGTTGATGAGCAAAATCACATTTCAGGCCACAGGCTATCTTTGTAGTGTAATTAGGGAGTTGAAAGTCATGTTCTGGTTTTGGTCACACCAGTGACAATTCGATGCAATTCCATTTGAAGCTGTGGAGAAAGTTCATATTTCAACTTAGTATAACAGATATTAAAGTTTTACTCTCTCCTTTTGCCCTCTACCAAATATACACATCATTTATGTGGTTGTTACTTTGGCTACTTATTTTGAGTACTTATTTTGATGCACAACAGTAATTGCCTACTATTTTTTGTTGCAAAATCTTGAGAAAACTGATTGATTTCTTTGTGTCTGATTTTGTACCAATACATGTGAGACAATGAAATATTTCCCCATTTTAAAAGAACTTTGCACAGTTTAATTTGTGACTGCTCTTCATGTACTTTGAGATCTTTAGACAAAGATTGTTCAGATTACAAAATCTGGCAGGAAATATGAGAGGAAATTTCCAGTATGCCTACAAGGAAATATCTTGTATTTCACTGAATTTACATTCTTGTGAAGACTCTCAGATCAGGGCTAGGATTAGCCCCTCAAAAACAGGATGAAATGTTATTGTACTGAAAACTGTCGTTTTCCTTCTTTTGTTGCAAAACTGATAAAATTTAAAACTTTGTTGTTTTAAAAAAATATCTCTCTGTACATTGAATATCTGCTCCTCTTAGAATCATAAAATAAAAACACAGAACAATCTCGATCAGAGGAGACCTTCAGAGTTCACCCAAAGTTCGCCTGACCCATACTCAAAGCAAAGCTAACTGATGAGTTTTGAGGCCAACTTTTTATAAGGTCAAAAATATCCAAGGTTTAGTTGTGTATACCTGAGATCCTTTTTGATTCTATTTAATTTTTACCCTCTGAGGTTTTTGAAAACTGCTATTTTCATTCCCAGATCAAAATCCAAGCAAAAAAAATTCATTTTATGAGATTTAAAAGGATTGGGTTTATTGCCTTTTCTCAGATTTGCACTTTTTCAAATGACCATCACATCTGAGTAGAGATCGAAATAAAAATCAAATATCAAAACTTTTAAATCATCCTCCTAAAAGATTGCAGATTATAATTTAATTCTCCCACAAAGTGAAGTCATATTCAATTCCATTTTGATATGGTGCAAAAGGTCCATTGACAAAGGATATTATTCAGCAGTCTTTAGTATTTAAATTCTAGCACTGAAAAGGGTTAATTGCCTATTATATAAAGTTTTTGAGAGAATGCCATTCTTCTGTGTCAAATCCTATTTTCATTGCACTCAGTCTTATTTTAATGACATAGAACTGGACAAATGGGGAAAAACACCCATGGCAGAATTTCTGCCAATGAATATTTCAGCAGGTGCCTCTTGGCTAAAAGTCTAGATAAAAGCCTTGCTCCAGGCAAATTAAGAGTGGAAGAAAAGACTTCTAAGTACTGAGAGCTTAGCAGAAAAGAACGAGCATAGAACCCTAGACATGATCCTTTCAATCAAAAATCTAGAGATCACAGCAAAAGGCAATTACAGTGGCTCCTCCCTTGTGTTGTAGTCTCTTGTTTTGTTGCTGTGTACAGCAAAATTCTCCGGCTAGGGGAAGCGCTTGGCCTCCTCTTTCATTGTGGCTGTTTAGTTGTAGCTGTTAACAACATCATTTCCTCCTTTTAAGAGCACAGACAAATCTCTTATAGGACTCCCTATAAACACAGGTTATAGACTTGTATTTTTAAAATACTCTGAGTTGGTTTGTTCAGGACAGTGTACAAATGATTGTGTTGCTGTAACACACTGACATGAGAAAATAAACCCTGATTGGACCTAAGAAGTGGGCTTAAGCCTGAAAAAGCATAGCCCTAGGTAGCCTTTCCTCTCTGGGCTTTCTTTTGAACTCTGGCTTTGAGGAGTTTGAGTGCTGAAGAAAAGCACAAAGGTGGGATCAGAATTGGGGAAACAAAGGAGAACTGGCACAGAGAAAAGAGAGCTGAAAAGGGAACAAGTTATATATGAGATAGCAGTGGGGTTCTCAGGGAAAACAAAAAGGAGATGCATAGAACAGTGCCAGAACCATAAAAACTGTGGGGCAAAAGGCATGGTGAAGTTGGGGAAGTTTGGGCATGCAGATACAACTTCTGAGTAAACCATAAAACTCCTCAGCTTAAGGATTTCCCCTAGGCTTGCTACTGCTCTGTAACCATCCTCCTGCACCCTGTCTTGCTATAGAGACTAAAACTTTGAAGGCCCTGATAAAACTCACATCTCCCAGGAGAGCGGGCATCCAGTGCACCCAGCCATGCCTCAGCTCCACCTGCACAATGGGACTTGCTTTCTTCTTGCCATTT
>NW_009737226.1:70880-93126 GCF_000703405.1 Apaloderma vittatum
TGCTGATTTCAAAGATGGCTCCATTTAGAAAAGCATAAAATGAAGCAAAACAATGAATGAGATTGGTGAGTTTCTTGGCAGACTTCAAATCTCAAAACTAAAACAACTACTATCTTTACCAGGAGGCACAAGAAAGATAAATTTTTGGCCATATATTTTGGTATCATCTTTTCATTTATTCACTTTTCTTACATTCTTATTGTTTGTTCTCAATATATCTGCCTTTAGGCTTTCTTTTTTCATTGATCATTTTTCTGTCCATGAAAATTCCCCCAGACATCTTCCATTTCCCTTCTCTTTTTTCATATTTTCTTTTCCAGCTCTGACCTTTTTGTTCATCTTTTTAGCACCCTTTTCATTTTTTTTATCCTAATAACTAAAGAAATTATTTTTGAGAGAATAATATTTTATCCCTATAAAAAAGTCATCTTTGAGAACTATATATTATCTCCTTAAAACTGCCATGCAGGATTTTTTTCTCAAAAGACAAACCAAAAATTTCTCACATTTTCAGCTACCAAAATCTCTGTAGTTTGTTTTATTGAAATGTCTGCAGTCTAAAATGTTCCCCCAGATGACAAACCTTCTCACAAAAGTTGTTTTTCTGTCAGAAACACCTCTGTCTCAGGAAAAAAAAATGTGTTTGAGCGTGACTTCTTTGACCAGCTCTACAGAATACTCTCACCCCACCTCCCTAAGCTGAGGTTCTTTCCTTTGCTTTAAGCTTCCACAATACACTTGGTATTCTCTGCATTCTGACACATTCTTCTGTACCTCCGTCATCCCTGTATCCACTACTTTTCTGTGCTGTTCTCTTCGCACTGATCTGACACTCTGCAGTGGAGTTGGGTGGGACTGGCTGTCTGAAAAAGAGAAGGGTCATACATTTTTGTTTGATGCTAGGGGCTATATGCTTATTTTTGTCTATAGTGTATTAACTACATGTTATCAAAGACAAAAGATGCACACCAACAACATCCACTGAAACTTGTTGACAGTGTTTCAATTCCTAAAGAGTAAAGGTGGATTACAGAGGTTGTGTTATGATAGGTAGAGTCAACTTTGGAAGAAAATTAAGTTTTCTGGGAGTTAATGAAGCCAACTTCATTCAGATGGACATTTAACAATACTTAGTTGTAAGAGTCATTTTACTTTTACCAAAAGTCGAGAACATAATTTTCAACACAACATAACTAGGGGCTAATCCCCTGGAAGGCAGTAGAGTAGCTGTTCTTAAATTTTGATTTATTGAAAATGGTATTTTCACGATTGTTAATATTCCACAAAAGAATCACTTACGCTTCAACTCATCAAACCAAGCTAAGGAGTGTCAACAATGGCTTCCTCAGCAGTACTCTTCAATTAAGTCTCTAGGAAAGTGAACTATGAAGTCTCCAGCAGCATGGAAAACAACCGATGTTTGTACATTAGTGTTATTGATAGCTTCTGTAAACACTTCCATAATAAATGTCCCTTAGATACATAGCATGAGAGAAGTATGGTAAGGAAGAAAATAAACATTGATAAACTGACTGATTTGAAGAATACCGTTTTTTATGCATGTCTGTTTTTCAGAATTTCTTTTCTTTTTAATAAGTCTATAAATAGTTAGAGGCTTGACCTTCAGCAAGAGGAGTAGTCTTGTTAACTTGTTAGTACAACTACTACCACAAGAATGAAGTTAAACATTTCTGTGTTTGACAGGTATCATTTGACATCTAGTCATTTCACTGACAAACTGTAGACTGTAGTGCTATAATGAAAACTCCAGTCGCTCTTCAAGACGTCTCAGTTTACAGATCCACTCGTATGCCATCGGAAACCATGGATGTTGTTCCATTGAATGCTGTTACTAATGTGTCCAAATAGAAATGCACAAATTATTGCCTGAAAATCAAGCCATGTGATGCACAGTATGCCCATTAGAGCAGCTTTGGTGCCATGGCTCCAGTCTGGGCATACTCTTTGCCCCAACTAAAAATCACTACCCACAGGTTATGAAACACTTCTCTGAGAATCACGGTCTCCACTCACAGCCTCAAAAACATAATATTCACAGAATCACAGAATCACAGAATGTTATCTCATGACTGATACTTGCTACATCATCATCGTGTACCTCATGATACTATACTGAAGCATGCAAGAATGCATATGTCAGATTAACTGAGAGCAGTCGGCACAGGGACAGAACAATGCAAACTCATGAGGGTAAATCAATTGTGGACTTCACGGAGAACAACTGCAACCTTAGTCAGTGACTATTCAAAGCAAAGGCAGCAAATAGTTTGTGATGGAAATGCATGCATGATGTATGTGAAGATCTGTACTGCAACTTTAATCACCCCGAGGTTTCATTTCAGGACCAGAACGGGAAGCAGCATAGTACGTAGGTAACCATTTCTTTCAACCTTTCCTGATTACTTCTTCTGTAGTTTATAATGGCATTCTTTAAAACATAAAATAACAAATCATAGATCCTGGGACAGAAAAAGGACCCCAGATTTGGATGTTTTCTGTGTGAAAGAGAAACTTTTGGTGTTGACTGTACTGTCATATATATAATAAAGAAGAACACCTAGGTTTTTAAGAAATAAATGAAACTGATCTTTCAAGTCCAGCAGCTGAACATAGATGAGTGCCTAGCCTCACACAAAACATTCCAAGCTAGATTTTCCATATATGTAGATACCTAAATTTGTAGTTAGATGACTAACCTCTATAGATGTTTAACATCCACTGAATATCACGCAATTCATATCCTAAACTTTGAACAGGTGCTTTTGTGACTCCTACAAGGTACTTAGCTGGATCTTAAATTCCTTTAATACCAAAATAAAATACAATACAAAATGAAACAATAATAAAAAAATAAATACTTTTTTTTGAAAAATTCCTGTTTTAATTACAAATTGAGCTGCTTTCTTCTCCACTGTGCTAAACTGCCTTAACAGTTCAGGGCTTAAAAGCTCGATCCTTTGCTGCCAGGTGTCCCTGCAAATGCTGTCAGGAATAAAGACAGGGAACAGTCATGTTACCTTCTAGCTGCCTGGAATGGGGCAGGCAGCCTATCTGGAGAGCAAGCTTTCTGAAAGGAAAGCATTAACAAGCCTAATTGTCAGCACCAGTCTGATTAACTACAAAGTGAGGTGATATAAACCAGAAGCAGAGAAAGAAGCGAAGAAAGTGCAAAAGAAGGTTTAAATGAAGCTACTAAGGTTGTTTCTCAACTATTTTTTTTATTGCTACTATTTCTTCTATCAGGGCTGCAGGCTGAGAGAAGGATTGTGTTCTTGGGGAGTGGAGAGCATTAGCTGAGAAACCAAGCTTTGCCTTAAGATGTTTGACAGTCTGAAGAAAACCTGATCTTTACCTTGTCAGGCAGCTGACAAGTGCTTGACCTGAAAGCCCATTGTCCCACTCACATTCCTCGTGTGAGTCAGCAACAGAGACTGTAATAGGCAACTAATAATAATGGTATTGGAAAAACCTACTGAGAAGAATTTCCATTAATGCTTTCTCATTATCTCTTCCCCTACCATTCTGATTGCACAAATCAGCCCTTGCTTAGCCCTGAGATTGGCGAAATGCATGACATGACTTGTTTCCATCTTACTGCCTCTATCTCTGCGTAGAAACAGTGTCGCAGCTCATACAGGTAGAAAATCTTTTCCTCAAACAAAGTTAGGTGGAACTTTCTGTGTTCTATTTGCAATATCTGTTAAATGACTACATGTTTTTGGCACCCCAGTGTACTTGTTCTCAAGCGCTACAGAAGCAATTACACTGACGGGGATGGAACAGATCTTTGATATTATATATCTCGTCCATGTGAGTTCCAGGTACTGCCATGGGGGAAGAGCCCATAGTGGTTTGGTTCATTTCCTTTTCTGTTGCACATTTTGACACAGATGAAGACAGAATTTTTTATGAACCAGTGCTTCTGATCTAGTTGAGAGGCGTCCCTGCCCATGACAGGGAGGTTGGATTAAATGATCTCTAAGGTCCCTTCCAGCCTAGGCCATTCTATTATTCTATGATTCTATGATTCTTGCTCTAGCTTACATTATGCTAATAGTAGTCAATATTAGCAGTGTTCAGCCATCTTAATGAGGTAATTTCATTTATTTACCAAGAAACACCAAACTGCTTGCTTTGCTCATCCTATTTCCTGTACCCCTTTAGTTCAAATCAGGTTGCTCCAGCTTTCACAGATGAATAAGCTGGATTTCAGAACTGAAGCTGCTCATTTAGCAATAGTGGCGGAAGCTTGGGACCATGCAAGGCTAGCTACCTTTCTTGCAGGAAGACATCACCTCAGCCCCTTCATTTACTGTAATAAACTATAATGGCCATTTGTAGGCCTGTCATGTGAAGAAGGAAGGAAATGGTTGTCCAGGCAGGAATTACTGTTCAGCAGCTGTTTCTTTCCTCCTTAGTGGAAAAATCAGCAGGCTGGTTTTGACCTAGAAGTTGCTATTTGGACCTCATTGGCTTAGAGCTGTACAAATCCCAGCAACATGCATTTTCAGATAATAATTCTATATTTCTTTGTCCTGTACTTGACTATGGTAAATGGTTATTTTATTTTGGGTTTGGGTTTTTTTTTGCTGTCATATGCTCAGCTCTTGAATAGCTTTCTTCTGAATCTAAACTTGAACTAAAATTGAACGAGGATGTTCCAGCATTTTTGGAAAAGGATCATCAGAATTCAACACTGTATGTCAGACTAAGGTTTCTCAGAGGTAATGAGAGCTCTTGAAAAACTCAATACTTTCTGACCTCTATTCATTATACTTTTCCTGGTATCTACCATAACTGTATAAATAACACTCTTGGAGAGATTCAAGCTAGTCTGGGTCTGTCCGTTCTTCCCTGACTCATTGTCAGGGAAGGCAGAGCTATTTTAGTCGACTGATCAGTATCTGGTGTAATGAGTGAGGACTGACTGATATATGCAAAATGTAAACTTCTTTTGAGTTAGAGCAGTTAGAGAAGAAGAAAACAAGCAAAACTGTTGAAAAATTCCAGTTATTAGAACTGGACAAAACTCTGTTATTAGATAATGTAATTATTCCCCAAACTATACTTAATTATCAGGTACACAGATAAATCGACATTTTTATTCCTTTTTTAAATATTGAAAATTAATTGAAAAAAGCTTTTTAAGGAAGATAATTAAACAAATATGCTATGAAACAAGGCCATGTGCAATTTCATTTTATGTGTAAATTACATGTAGGCCCAAAGGGGATGCAGTCTTATTACACAGTTTGTTCCTCCATTAGCATTTCAATAGAAAGACTTTCCCTCCCCGTTCAGAAGAAAACAAGGAAAGCAAGAGATATATGTTGGAGCTACACACAGACAAGGGGCCTGGAAAATCTCTGTTATTCTTCCTTTCACCCCCTAAAAAAGGAATGAAAGAGAATAAGGGTTGTGATCTCTACAGATAAGAGGAGATTGCAGAAGTGTGAAGTGCAACTGATTTCATTCTGTAGTAGACTGGACTGTAGCTTGAATCAGGTCCTAAGTCTTGATACTGTAATGTTAGTTCCCTGCTGGAATCTGTTCGTGGCAGGACCTCAGTACAGAGTACAAAACTCAGCCAGAAACAGTTATATTTGACCTTTCTGCTTTCTCAGCACCTACCTTCTTCAGCCAGATAAATGCAGAAGTTGGAGAACTGCGGCAACTAACCTGAAATGTTTAAACACAGTGCAGAGCATTTGTATTTATAGAAAATCTGAGATAATCAGCTTCTGAGGTTTTCAGCTTCAGCTCTTCCCCTCTCACTAGGAAATTCCTAACATCTACTCCAGCCAACTGTAGTGTGTTTAGCCACATAATCATTATCCCTTCGGGTTTTGGTACATTTGAACTTCAAATAGATAAAATGTTGTCTACAGAAATAAGCTACATTGTGTTCATTTTAAGTTCACACTGTTAAAGGGACGCACTGTGTGCATATCATCATGAAGAACTCATTTTGATCCTTGTTATTTGTATGCTTTCTTAATGGTTGAATAAGTAAACCCAAGGGAAATTGTCTACAACTCCTACCCAGAATGACTTGGATAGCCTCTTTGTGAAATTAAAGAGTGAACTAACAAATGCAATAATGTGATTGCCATAGCATATCTGGACACCTGCTAAACACAGTAGTACCAGAAGAGGCTCCTTAAAACAGTACAGTACAGTGCAAATTGAGTATTTATTGAACATACTAAGAACAGCATAGTGACAGGGTAGATGTTGATGTGCAACATCAACTGATTTCTAATATGACTTCAAAGCAATGAATAGCTTAAAGCTATTCATATTTTTTATCAGTGACCTGGAAATAAAAATAATTACTGCTGAGAAAAGTGGCAGCGTTTGCCATTATGATCAGGAGTGGGAAAAGCAAGGTAGGTTCATTTGAGCAATGTGTATTTTAACATTACAAAGTGTGCTGTAATCTAGAACAAGGAACCTCACACTGAGAAATGGGCAGTGTCTCCTGAGTCCAGTTTCTCAGAAAGAGATTTAAGAGCCAGAGTGGAGAAGCAAGTTATTTTGCATATATGACACCATGGCAAAAAAACCCTGAGGCACTCCTTGGTGTATAAGCAGTAAGGTAGGGACAGAGCGTTGCATGGGGTGGGGAACTGTGCGTCTGTATGACACACTGGTGGAAAGGATGCTGGGGTATTGCATTATGTTCTTGTGTCACTGTCGGTGGGAAAACATGTAAAAGCTGAGGAGATATAAAAATGACAGAAAATTTATTCTGAAGCTGGGAAAAGTATTTTCAACGGGGAAACATTATTCTTCCAAAATCTGAATGAGAACTGCCCTTAACTACCTTCCTGCAAGATAATTTCATCTGCTAACAACCGTGTTAATCTAGTAGAGTAGGTCATAAGAGCAACTAATGACTGGTAAGTGAAGCCAGGCAAACTTAGGCGAGGAACACAGCAAAATATTGAGCAGCTAGGGCAGTTATCTAGAACAACAAACTAGCAAAGGAAAATGAAGGATGCTTCATGTACCAACTTTTCTGAATCAAGTCAGGTTGATTCTCCACATTAATTAAGTGGTTTGGATTAATACAAAGATAATTAAAAGAAAATAAATTGCCTGAGATATATAGTAGGTCAGGCTAGATGATCTACCTAGCCCTTTCAGTCCCTAAAGTGTTGAAATATGTGAATATTTTTAGTATTTTTTTCATATAGACAAAATATGAAGTTTTCTATGTTTTTCTGCTGGTGGAAAACATTTTTCAAGTAGCTGTAAAAGACACTGTTAGTTTACAGAAACTGAAGACAGATCTAAAGATAAAGATTACCAGCCTTCCAGATGTACTATATTTTATAAAGGATAAACAATGACTAGGTAATTGGTGACTGTTGTTTACTGCAATAATCATCACTGTCACCTTCCTTCTCCTCTCACGTTGTATCTACCTGTTGTCTTTCACTTTATATTTGGATTAAATGAGACAGGGAACTTTTTTTTTTTTTAACTAAAATGCATGCTTGATCTCCGCTTGGAACTTCTTGCTAATACTAAGGTGTAAATAAAAAACAATAAATATGTACAAAATAACAGAGGAGCGAGTTATGTGTGAGATCTCTTTTAGACATTGCCTTAGATGTTACATTCTTTCCAATGCTTGATGCTGCAGTCAGCAGGTGAATGATCTAAAAGTACTTTTATATGTTTGAGTTACACAAAGGTATTCAACTCACAATTCTATTCAAGCCTCCAGATTATCTTAATATGATTTACAGTTTGCTTGGCACTTTCTAGGAATACCAGTGCTCTCCAAACTTTGCCATTTGTAGCGTTTATGTAATAACATAAACTGCGATAAAGTGAGGTGATACATCATAATGTCCTGTCAAAAGGGAGAAGCGACGGTAATGACGCTTATAATAACAATAACGATGCCAAAAGTTTCCCCCTTCCCACAGCATACAATGAAGAGCTGTATGAACTTCCGTGATATCTTCCGGCTTAAGAAGCCGCTACAATTGAGATCTACTTTTTTTAAATAGGAAAATGCAGCATGTTTTTCTATTGTTCAAGTAGACTTTTCCCTAGTTCTCTTCAACTAATTCGTGTATAAAGGTGGTTTAACTGGGTGTATACTACCCTGCATATGTTTTACTGTCTCACTTTCCATTCTGCAGGGACTGAATTTAACCCTTTCTTTCAAAGGCTTTGTGATTTCAAAAGTATGGAGTAAAGTCACAATGGTTTTATCTATGAACTGACAGTTTGTTGTCAACATTCCTTCTCACCAACTGGTCTAATTTAAAGATCTATTTCTTTTTGCATCTAATGAGGGATTAAATGAAGTCATACACCTTCCTTAGCTGAATGGTCAAGCATCCTGCAATTCCACTCACTTCGTGGGTGTTTTCTTCATGAAACATTTTTATTGATCCAGACTCTCTCATTTGTCATCTCTCTGGAAAAGGGCCAGCTGTTAAAAGATCTCAGATCTCCTGTCTTCCTAAAGATGTCTTTCTGTGGGCTTCTGAAAGAGGACAATGATAGTAGACATACTCCTTTGCGTGTCACACTGAAAGGTCCAAAGTTATTTCCTCCATTCTTTCTCTTTTTAAAGGAGTCTCAGAGATGCTTAGAGTTTGAGTCAGAATCTATAGATATGATTTTTAACTATTTCTTCTTAGACATCAGAATTTATTTTGTAGATTCTCTGTATCTTGAGTGCTCCAGATACATTTTCTCCAACTACTGCTAGCAATACATTTTTCATGTCTTTAAATAATCACTGTATATTTAAAATAGTCAGGAAATTATAATAAAAATATCAGTCTGAATAGATGATTAGTATGTTAATGAAAGACAAAGACAGTACTTGCTCAAAAAAAGCTTGGTGGTTTGTTTTTTTCTTTTTCTGAAGAGTAGAGCTGTATTGCTATTTCACAGATGAGACCTCTCCTGAAATGTGTGCTCAAAGATTTATATCCCAACTGGCTAAAAGAAAAGGCCTAGTGGAGTCTCAACACCTTTTCTGTTTGGATTTTGACTAATCTCCTTACGTTTGCTTTGAGAGTGTTCCCAACAGCTTGCTCCAGCAACTCTTGCTTTATAGAGTGGGTCTAATACTTTTTCAAAATCACATTAAAGGCTATGGTAGCTGGAAAAGAGCCAATCTAGTTTAACATAGATTAAATGCATTCAAGATACTGAATAGTTAAGAAAATAGCAGGCCTTTGTACTCAAACTTATATACAGAACACAACATGGCCTAATATTTATCGTATACTATACCACGTGCCTCATGATTTTGTCCAGTTTTGTCCACTTTTCATAATTACTCAAGGTAGATATGAACACCCTGCCAACCTTATTACCTAGACTATTACATGCCAGATATCTCAGACTATGTCTCAACAGACAATCTGATGTAAGACAAAGTGAAGTCTAGGGCTCCCCCCATCTAGACTAGCACCTCTGTTTGTGGTACCCATGCAGGGTACACCCATGGGTTTCCTTTGCAGGGAGGATGAAGAAAGGGATTTGTCCTCCTGAGTAGTTCCCAGTTTTGGAGCCCTGGGGCACACTCAGGAAGAGGGAACTGGACAGCATGCCCAGAAACATGAGTACTGACAGAGCCTCTCATTGATATAGAGCTATATGACTTGTATATCAACGAATACAAATATAGTAGGTTGTTGACTACATCATTGATTACAACATTTTCTCATGGGCCTGGAGCTCAGCTCTTCCCAATTACTCTCATTTAAGTTTAATGCCTTGTATATATAAAACACTGTATTGCAACTACATTAGTGTTTTAGGGAAAAAAAAGACAACTTCTGAGTAGTCAATAAATAATTTATTTCACCGATTTTCAGCATTTTGGATAAAATGCAACAAAACCAGCAACAGGGTAGTGAAAGCTGCAGGGCTATCTTCATGATCAGGCTGTTAAAGAGTGAGGGTGTGACTTTGAGGCCAGTTCTTGTCGACATGTAAAACTGATCTTTTTATTATAAAATAAAAATTCAGAGCAAAGCATAATTTAAAAACAAATATGATATATGATAGTATTAAAACTGAAAAGCGGAATAGAGTATGTCTCCAGATATATATGTACACATATATACATAGAGAGAGTTTATGTCTATAGTCTTTTCAGTGAAGAATCTGCCAGTCCATGCCACATTATTAATTATAAATAGATCTTAACCAAAGGATGTATGTTGTGTCTAGTTTTAAAAGCGTATGAGGTTCAGATATTTATGGGCGGAAGTTTCCACAGTCAGTGTGAGCAAGACAAAGTACTTTCAAACTGGGACTTGACACCTGTGATATGCATGTAAGTCTCAGTTACACAGTAGTCAGAGGGGGCAGGCAAGCAGAGAGAGAATATTTTATAAGCTGGTATCGGTAAACTTCAAAAGCAGGCCCAATGATGGAAGGGAAAGCTGTTCATAAGGTACAGTGAGCAAGAGAACACCTTTAAAATCTTGGCAAGCAAAAGCCGGAATGTGATAGATGCTGTAATTCAGAACCAGAGGCCAATGCAGCAGAGATAGAGCTGGAGTGATGTACTGCCTGTTTGTGCTGCCAAGGTCTCTGTGAATAAGATGAAGTTTGAAGATCGTGTTTCTAGGAGATAGTTCAGCAATCAGTTCTGGATCCTAGGCCAGATTAAACTGCCAAATAAGTAAGTGATCTCTAGGACTATTTTAATTTGAGTTTATTCTGTGCAGGACTTTAATGTAATTCAATTTGGTTCTTTTTATTTTATGTTTTTACAGGAGATACAAGCTCTTTCTGTCCCTTGATACGTTTACTGTGAAATATTATGTTTTGAATGTCCCTCAGGGTAAATTACAGGTTGATTTAAAGACATAAAAACACAGTCCAGAAGAAATGTTTGTAACATGCAGTGTAAGGGGTGAATCAGGTAAACGTCCGATGATATGACATTACAACGAACAGAATGTCACCAAAGAGAAAGGTTTCCTAAAGTTTCTAAATAAAATAAGTATGCTTCAGCTGGAAATGTAGCTACAGATGTTAGAGGAAATGACAAAATATGTCAGACACTTTCAGAGGAGGTGTTGCTGCAGTCCAATAGGAATCCTGGTATTGATAGAATCATAGAATCATAGAACAATTCAGATTGGAAAAGACCCTTGGAATCATCGAGTCCAACCATTGACCCTATACCACAAGTTCACCCCTAAACCATATCACCCAACACGTCAAAACGACACTTGAACACATCCAGGGATGGCAACTCAACCAATTCCCTAGGCAATCTATTCCACTTTCTGAGTCTATTCCAGTTTCTGTGAAGAATTTCTTCCCAATGTCCAGCCTAAACTTGCCCTGTTGCAACTTGAAACCATTCCCCCTGGTTCTGTCCTTATTTACCTGTGAGAAGACACCAGCACCAACCTCTCTACAATATCCTTTCAAGTAATTGTAGAGCATGATGAGATGCCCCCTCAGCCTCCTCTTCGTCAAACTGAACAGACCCAGCTCCCTCAATCGCTCCTCATAAGGTCTGTTCTCCAGGCCCTTCACCAGCTTTGTTGCCCTCTTCTGCACTCCCTCCAACACCTCGATATCTCTCTTATACTGAGATGACCAAAACTGAACACAATACTCAAGGTGCGGCCTCACCAGTGCTGAGTACAGAGGGAAAATCACCTCCCTTCTTCTGCTGGTCACAAAATTTCTAATACAAGCCAGGATGATGTTTGCCTCCTTGGCCACCTGGGCACACTGCTGGGTCATATGCAACTGGCTGTCAATTAAAACACCCAGGTCCCCAAGAAAATTAATTAAAATCATTTTCATGGAGGGACATTTTGAGGTTTGCCTGTTAACAGATTCTTAGTGCAGTAGTTTCACTTTTCCTGCAGATCTTGGGCATTCTGTATACCAGTGAATATAAGCAGAGGGTCATCATCTTTAAGGACAGTATCCTTGTTATGTGAAGAAACCAAGGTGGATGAATAATATTACATTAATTTTCATAAAAACACTTCCTATGGCATCACTGGAAAGATTTTGTTCATCATGGTTGGTTTGGTGTTTTTTTTTCCTTTTTTTTTCCTTCGTCCAGCTTCTGATTTTTACTCAGGGCAGAAGTCATTTCTTCTAATTGTCTCTGATGACATCATGATATAAGTGGAACAAATCAACAAGAGATTCATCGCCTTCTAAGACTGGTGGGATGAATCATTCTCTGGAGTTGTCTGTCTCTCTTCACTGAATATAGAGGCAGCTGAAGTAATTGGCTTAGACTAGATATCTAATTTTTAAATGATTAATGTCAGATGAGGTGAATCTTACCTTAAGAGGGTGTTTTTAAGGGCAGTCAGTGTGTATACAAATGTAATTAGTAATGCTATTTGAAAGTCCTCCATTTAATCAGAGAGATTCAAATGTGATGCTTTTTAATGATAATCAGCATTCAAAATCAAATACCTATTTAGTATGCCAAATACTCATTGCAGAAAAGTATGGACTAGGATTCGGTGGCCTTTCTTTCAACATCTTATTTACAGATGAAAAGATTCTTGTGTTCCGCTGTTCCACTTCATCCAGCAGTGCCTTAACTATAGCCATCAGTCGGTCTCCCACACTGCAGTGTGATATCCAGGATGGTTTTACAGTTCCAGAAACACAACTTTGAGGAAAGCGAATTGTTACATTCTGTAGCTGTGTTAGAAAAGGTGCTCCAGTATTATGATAGAAATATCACATTCATCCTCTGTTCAAGTTAATTCACTAAAGTGGTCACTGTAAGAAAGCATGATCTGAGGGCATTTTGAGGAAAATAGATAACTGAATAACTTTCACTGAAAACAACCTAGAATTCATAACAGTACCAAATTCTTCCAGACATTAGGCTAAGACCCAAGAGGATTCCAGTTTGCCCATATTCCTTGATGTAAACTGTTTTTCAGCAGATCAGAATACCTCTACCAAGCTGTCTGTCCATTTATTTTGCTGAGGGCAAACGAAGCACATACATACTTAAGAACTAAGAAGGCATTCAATTTTTCTTTTGATTCAATTTATTCTATTACCAAATAGTGCCAAAGGTAATTTTGAAGTGATCAGGTTAAAATTTATGTCAGCTAAAACAAAGAGGTGGCTTAATTGAATAAGCACACTTAGCTCATTAACCCTGTGCCACTGGGACTAATCAGTATGAACCTAGGGCTGCTAATAATCGCAAAGGTAGCAAGGTTCTGCTTCTCACTCTTGCATAAAAAGAAGAGGGGTAGAAACAGGCAAAGGGAAAATAGAGGTGGTCTGTAGGTATTCCTGGAGTAAGAGGGGAGACAAGGGCACAACATGAAGTTATTAATGCTTGGATTTCTAACAGAAAATCCTGCATTATTATAAAGCTGTTTTCCCCTCCCACTTTGAACAGAAGTTATTAGTTAGGAAGTGGAGCAGACAGCTACTGCTTTCACTGTCCTGAGTTATGGGAATGTGAGAAAGGTTGGGCAGTTTCAAACAAGAATGAAGAAATACAGCAGATCAAAGCCCAGTGACCCCATCTGACTTGGCTTAATATAAAAAGGCATTGGAAAAGGCTGGCGTGACAGGAGTCTCAGTTTCCATCATTGCTCAGCATTGAAGTAGGTGGGGGCTGAAAGGAGCAGTAGGTCATCTGTAAATATTTGGAATTCTCAAAGGGATGTTCAGTGAGCTAGGAATAGGTCCTACCTATTTTTTAAACACTGTGGGACCAAATTAGTTCTTAATCCTCCCAAGACAGACAAGGCCTTATAAAGATCATGCTCCCTGTTAAAAATGGAGACATTCCATGAAACATTTTATAAATTCTCCAAAGCTGAAAAAAAGGGGCTTAATCTAGGTGGTATGATGTCCATAGTTTGCAAAATAACATGGGAGTGCTGGGAGGAAAGGTATTATTTAAAGTATACATTTGAATACCCACTACAATCAGGGAAATGTTTGGTGTATGTAAGGATGCTTAACGCTTGTGATAATCTCATTATCTCCTTGTTGTCCCAAGGCTTTGTCTTGGTTCAAGTCAACTGGGACAAAAAAACCACTCTGTCTCCAGTCTACTTCTCCCCCCATCCCCATTTCCACAGTGATTTGGAGGGAAACAGTTCAGCTAAAAAGGCTCAAGAGTTTGATATTAAGAGTAAGGAGGGTAATAATCTGCCATTTAAGGTGACAGGTAAAGAACCAGAGTGACCTGGGGAGAAAAACATAAATTTAATTCACCATCACCATTTACAAAGTAGGGTAATGAGAGGAATACCTCAATAAATACAACCCGACCTTAAATACACTTCAACTCCCCCCCACCCCTCCCATCTTCCTGGCTACCTCCTTCCTCTCCATCAGTGCAAGGGGGACAGGGAGTGGGGGGTGCAGTCCATCTGGTCATTACTTACTGTCCATGACAGCTCCTCCCTCAGAAAGAGGGCTCCTCGCAGTCTCTCCTTCTGCCCTGCGGTGTCCACCTCACAGGAGGCAATCCTCTTCCTCCTCTTGAGTCCCTCAGGGCCATGGATCACTTTGGGTGTGTCCTCTGCTGATGCTTGGTCTCTCTCCCCTCTCACATGGGGCTCTACACGTACCTACACACCCTGGATCTTCTTGCTGCAGTCGATCCCTCAACTGGCAGTCAGTCACCTTCCTGCCATCTCAGCCACCGCGGAGCTTCAGGGAAAGGTTCTGCTCCAGCAGCCTTCCCTCTCTCCTCTGGGATTCTTCTCACCCTCTTTTGTTCTCAGGGCAACTTTCCTTTGCTCTCCTCTCATCTCTCACTCCTCCAGCAGAGAAAACTTCCCAATATTAAAGACAGGACAGCTCAAGAGAAGACAAAACTAGAAGAGAGAAAGAGAGAAATGGGGTCACTTCTTAAATACCCTGATTGCAGAGGTGCTGATTGGCCTGGGCCTTTCCAGAGGCAGGTCCAAATCCCACCTGAAGGTGGGGGAGGCTCTCAAAGTTTTGCATGAGTCTACCTCCACTTTTACAAAAAAGAAAAACAAACCACAAGATTCAAGCCCATGACAGGTTTGAATGAGAGAAGGACTGATATGAACAGTCCCCAGCTAAAGCTAGATCTGGGCAAGATGTTAGCGATGCTACTAGAAAAAAGAGATAGTTGTCAAATTGGCAGTAGGGATGCTGCTACCATTACTGAAGCCCAGGAAAAGGACAGTCTGGCAGCTGGTGATTCCAGATGCTGGGGTGGAGGGTTTGCCTTAGGTGGTACATACCCTATAAATCACAATGCCTTGTGATCATTTTAAACTAGGAACAAAAGATAATTTCAATTAAGGAGTAAAACAAATGTATTATGTTCTCACTTTACCATGTCTTACCTAAACATCTTGTTTCCTACAAACTTTCTTCATGGGTAAAAGTCCCTCCAGTCTGTCTGTCTGCTCCTGAAGTCTATGTCCTTGAGTGCACTCCCAAAACTTGAGAAGGGCCACCAATTCCTAGTCTAATCAAAAAATTACCTTCTGTGCCTTATACAGGGTAGACACCCTCAAAAATGATCTCTTTGCAATGGCATTGCATTATTGATTTTTTTTGTTTAGATAACAATTTTTGATGTAATAAGAATATTCAGGAATGAAAAATAATTTCCTTCTCAACTTCAGTCTGATTATTCAAAGCTTTCAGCTGGCAGAACACAAGCCTGATTAAATACAGCTTTTCCTGTATTGACCTTCCATGACAGAATTGCACCTTTAGCATAATGTAGGAGGAATAGCAATGATAAGACTGATGAGTTCAGTTCAAATGGAGATCACTTGATGAGCGGCCTGTGAGCTCCCATCGTCTCTTCTAAGTCTGGTCACAAATCGCATCATCCTCCAAATGGAAGTCTGTTCTGTTCCCAGTGACTTACTAATAAAGACAGTTAAATGATATTATTTTTCAGATAATATGTGAGATAACACAGTACGAAGAAAGAGACGACGATTGCAGTAGAAAACCACGACAATTTCAAAAAGACCTTGGGAAGCTGCATTTCTTAAAGTAGCTAAATTTATATGTTTAGTCAGAGTAGAAGCAGAACAGTGTGTCTTGAACTCCATATTCCGGAGAATGACTGACAAGGTAGAAATAAGCCTGAATTTAGGGGAGGAAAAAAATCCAACCAATTTTAAATTTTATATGGAACATGTATGTATAGTGCCCTTAATGGTCATTAGCAGCTGTAAGTATGGAATGTGATAATTCCCTATTCACTAGGAGATGAACATTACTGACAAGGTGAGAGCCAGATTTTCAGATGATGTATCTAAATGAATTAATATATATCTGCAAAGTAAGTCCAGATAGATACAGTTGCATTTTAAAATTTTAAAGGAAAACATGCCATTATTTATTTAGTATTTTAATATTGAAAAATGCCAAGTACATCCTTCAATAAAACTATTTTTTACTTTAAGACTGGCATGTTTAAAGAGACTCAGCTGTGGCCAGTGTCAGTATGTGTGCTAATAGGATGGTTGACAGCTCTTGTGGAACATGTTCAGGGCAGCTGCATTATTGGTTCATGAAGCATTCCCTCAAATATTATGAGTGACAACAAACCTGGAAATGGTGCAAGAAAGGCACTTCCAATCTATGAAGACAGCTCACGTTTGAATTCTCCAACACCAGACCATTATGTAATCAACCAGCACTCCATCTGTGCTGTAACCACATGTCACAGAATTACATTGTCTTCCTGGGAAGTGAGATACATTGCTTCTTAGGACCAAAATAAACTGCCTTGAAACTGCATGATGTTTGGTTTGTGGCTGGCATATACTAAGTCAGCACCTAGAAGGTTAATCATTTTCCTTAATTTATGTGCCTTTGGGCTAAACTGGACTTACTGAGCAGAATATGCAGAGGTCAAATCTGAGTTAGTCTCTCAATTTTCTTCAATTCTGATATTAAAGTGGTAACAGTCTGTACTGAGCTTTCAAGGGAACTGCAGGCATGCTGCTCTGTAGTTCTTAGTGTCTGCTGAATCTGGCATTTAATCTTGGCTAAGGCTAAGGAAATCCAGGTGGGTACTTTACGCTTCTTCAGTAATTATTTTGCATCTCCCATCCTTCTACTTTCCTTGCAGAAAAACTTTTTAATGCTATATAACCCACCTGATTTGTGAGTCGGTAGTGGCAATACTGTTTTCCTGAAATGAGATGTCAGAATTGCAGCATTAAAGAGAGCCCTGAATTGGTGTGGCAGGTTAATGCACTAAGGCAGCTTTAGGAGGATTTGTCCTAAAGTTCTAAAGCACAAAGTTCACCCACAGAATCAAAACTAACAGAGTGGTTGCGGGTGGCAAGGACCTCTAGAAACCGGCTAGTCCAAACCCTATCTCAGAGCAGGGTCAACTAGAACAGGTTGCCTGGGACCATGTCCATCTGGGGTTTGAATGCCTCCAAGGACGGAGACTACACCCCCCTGAGGAAATTGTTTCAGTGTTTGACCACCCTCAGAGTGGGTGTTTAAATGTAATTTTTTGTATTGTAATTTTTGCCTAAAATCTTCACAATATTACCCCAACTCAGTTTCCCAGGAGACATTTCTGCAGGCAATAATGCACATGAAAAATGAATTTAGATCCAGGTTTGTCCATATGTCCATTTGCATACAGCTTTATAAACACAGCTCTTTCGGCTGGGACTGGTTACTTGTTCTGTGTCCTATTGGTTGGTGGCTCATGGTCCCATTTAATTTACTGATGTGAACACAGAGAGTATGTGCATTGTGTGCAGAACAGAAGAGGGACACCTTATTACTGTAAATTCAGTAAACTAAGTCAAAGCTATTACCTTGCTAGTGTATTTTGGGGGCTATTTCCACAGGCAGATACTCTCAGGTCTGGAGCTGATTCAATCCTTGAAGGATCTGATCTTCTGGCAAGAAAACCCCTTACCTTATAGCTATGAACATAAGATGGAATAGAAAAAAGTTTTACTATGGTAATTTTCTTTCTTCCCTATAGGTTAAGATCCTAAATTCTTTCTTCCTATGCTATTCTTCCCAATTTTACAACATCAACAAATGGGATTGTTACAGGGTCACAACAGACGAATTCTTCTAAACTCAGTGAGGGCTCTCTCATGAAAGGAAAAAAAAAATCTGAGTCCAAGATTTTGTTATTTGTATTAGACAACAGCATGTCTGTGTGCTTTTTTGTTGGAGGTTGAGAAGGTGGTTACCATGCGGAATCAGAGCCAAGGGTGTGGTGCTGAGCTCTGGCAAGGTTAAATAAGGAGAGAAATGGTTCTCAGCCTAAAGGATAGGTGTGTGCCGAAGGCTTCTGAGAAGCTGTTTGGCATAACTTGGAGGGAGATTTTGAACCATTTCAGGTTGGCAGAGTTTTAATTCAGGAAAGGAGTGGAGACAACTGGTAAATGAGTTTGTGGGCGAATAGATGATATACTGGTGGTAAAAGGGCAGTGGCAGAGAGATTGGAAGAAGATTGATTGACTAGGGTTTCTTAGAAAAAATGGCAGGAGCCATGGGAGATTAATTACTGTTTTCTCACACCCCTTTTCATTCTCAAGCAACCATTTGTTCCCCTGCCATTTTCATATCCACTTCCTACCTTTCTGTGGGTAAAGAAAGAAAAAAACCTAAAGACAGGAACTTATAAGGTCTTTTTGAAAAATAAGCACGTGTGTGATTTAGTAATCTACTTCAACGTCACATATGTTCCGTAGACAGGGAGGAACAGCATAGTCCATGGAATGAAGTATGATTTACATCCAACTTAGGGTCACGTCTCCTGAGGGTTGTATTACACTCAGAGAACAATTAAGATGCTTTAAAGATTGCCTGACTCTTTGTTCTTCCAGTAAATTGCAGAAAGGTTCATATAAGGCTGAAAGTGGTTGAATAGACATTTTTAGATGAAGTTGTATCTTTTTCTTTTATTTTCCCTTAGTGGAGGACTGAAGACTGGGAAAAGCCATGGGTCTAAAATGAAATTATACAAAAAAAGGGAAAAAATGGTTTTAGATACCACTGGGATGCTGGTTAATATCAATGTATTTTAAGTAGACAACATATAGTCGGAGAGGTGGTTTTAAAGTTTCAAGGCAAGTTATGTCACTGAACTTGTTTCCTTATGTATTTTCATTTGGATTAGTTGTTTTGACAGGAATGCGGTTAATGCTTTACAACAAATATCCAGCTCTTCCTTATTTCTCTTCTTTTGTACCCAGAAGCTCATGTACTATGTTACTCCAGAAGAACTTTAACTTATTGTTTCCCTTTAAAAGACTTATTTAAGAGACCTTAAACCACATAAGCATCTGGATGTTTTTATTCTGTTATTTACTGATTTATTATTTTTTTTTTCCATTTGGGAGTGTGCCTTCTTGTCCCTTATTTCTCATCTATGGTTTGAGTTTGAGGAGAAGAAGAACAAGATGAAAGAACAATATGAAATTGTTATAAAACTATTTGTCACTGACTTTACATGTGAACTTAACCTTGGCTGAGTTTTCTTTTGTGATTTTTCTACTCGAGAAACGTTCATGGGTTTATGTCAGAGATTGTGTATGTCGTCTGTCTTATGCTAACGCTTCTCCAAATTTTAAATATCACTGTAAAAATACAGTACATGTGTACATATTTTTCTTATTAAAAGCAGAGGTGCTTTTTAGATAACTCTTCCTGTGATTGTAAAGGACCTTGAATGTGATGGTTTTTTAGTAATTTTTTTCTGTAGTCTACTATCCAAAGCCTGATCCAAACAAATTGTTAAATATTCAAGTTAATTTCAAATGCAGCACACTGCTGTAACCTATCAAAAGGTGCTGGTGGAGAACTGCCTTCTGAAGAAGAGATCTCAGATACTGTAAAAACCACATAGTCATCTTTAAGGTGACCTTCTACACTATCTCACATAGACGTAAAAATGGAGACTCTGGAGCCATGTAGGATGAGAAATAATTTTCCTAACATATTAAAACTTTTGAGATCAAAATAAAATTAAATAAGGAAAAAGAGCAGAAATATAAAAAGTGTTCTTCAAAAATTCCAATGCAAAAAATGTGGATAAATCAATCAAAACTTTTCCTTCAACAATTCCAGAATAATTTTGGTTCAATTTTGTCTTTTAAATTATTTATTCTTCTAATCTTAAAATTAGTAAGAACCTAAACAAAAAAAAAACCTTATCACTAAATAGCCCAATTAGTTATTCATTTAGAAAGTATAGAAGTGGAATTTTGTGACAATAATTCTACTTTTTTTCCTAACTTTAAATTTGATATAATTCCAGAATAAGTCCTCACAAATCCCTTAATTTTCCACAAGTTTTCTATGGAAACCACATAGAGGGTGCCTCTGAGGTACTCGTAGACCAGCATGTAGGTAAAAACTGTCATGCTAAAAAGATGGCATAAAGTTTTTATGGGTCACCCTCTAAAATCTGGACCATGACCTTCAAGTTTTCACTGTTTTAGCACTGTGCTAAGTAACCCCAAACATCTTCTTGCATTGTTCACATCACTCTAGTATCTGAAAATGGCAGAGCACTGCATTAAGCAACATGACTGACATTGTCACATGTGGTAAGTTCTTCCATCCTCTCCCCTGGGGGAGAAATGGGGTGTGCTGTTTTGTTTTGATGTGTCATTTTCACACATCCATCATCACATAATACTCCTCCTTCTATTAGCTAATGCCACAATAGCTTTTGTCCTGGGAGAAAACCAACTTCCTGTGAAACTGGCATAGCTTCTGAAAGGATCCCTTAAAACAGGTCACCTTCACTTTGCAGTCATGCTTGTCTCAGCAGCACCCAGCTGTCAGCAGGCAATAATAGTGAAGACATGTCAGAAGATGGCACATTCAGGTGGCATGGCTTGGCAATACTGAAAGCCACCAGGCTCATCTGATATACGCTTATGAAAATTCACCATGGAAATGACCATACAGCATGTTCACTAGTGGCTCTGCACCGGTTGAAAACAAATCAGCTAAATAATGAGAACAGAAGCCCTTCTAACCCCCACCTTGCCCCCAGCCACAGTGGTGCCATCAGCATTATTGCATCTGCCTCACATCGGACACTTCCAATCCTGCATCTCATTTGGGGTTAAAGTAATACCACTGCTACTCATCTAGGTCATGGGTACATGCACTTTTTCCAGCAAAAACAGACACCAAAATGGCCTGTGAAGTAATTGACCCTTGGGGAAGAAAAGAGAGGAAGAGGCCTTGCTGGGTTGTTTGTGTTTTTTCATGATATATTACATATTCCCTATGACTACTTTTCTCTGGAAAAGGACCTAATGAAATTCCTGGCTGAGTTTTCTACTCTGCAATAATGGTATGTCAACTTTTTTTTGTTTTCTTTAAATTTCAGGTATGTGACCCAGATGAGAGATGAAAGCGGCTGCTCCTCAGGACACTAATGCAAACAGACCACTGCCTTGCTCAATATTCCCCCTAATGTTAATGACATTGATCATGGATTAGGGGTGTCATAATAATGCGTTGTGACTATAGCAGCAGCTGTTTTAATTTCTCCACCAACATCCCATTTCAATGCATCAGGCAGACATGGAGCGAAAGATACTGTATTGTCTGTATTTGCAAGTAAGGAGTGAGACTGGAAGCAGAGAATCAAAGAGGTGAAGTGATTTCCTAAAGACACCAAGAAGGTCAGTGTAAAGTTGGGACTAGAGTCCAGGTCTATCTCTTGGCCAGGTTGCTGTCCTGTGTAATGAAGCAAAACAAAGGGGTCAGCCTGGAGCACAGGGAATTGCAGTGAGAAACAAAACATGGTACACAGCATTTTCAAATTCAAATTAGATAATATAACTCAGTGTGTGGTTTCTTAAGAAAGCGACATAGGTAAATAGGACAGTTCTGTTAGGCAAAATGCCCGTGCTGAAACTCTCAGACTGCACAAACCTGGTTTCACCTCGGGTTTTGTTATCATCTCAGAATCATCTTGGATCACTGGAGAGTTCTTAATATGTCTTGCCTTAGATGCAGCGAGGGCACAGCTTATGAGAAAAATGCACACAACATGCTTAATTTTAGTAGGAAAATCATGTTAACTTTGTTCTGAGTAAGTGCCTGTAATCAACAGATTTTCTGTATTTAGAGATGACAACGTTGAGTAGAAATGAAGCAAAAATAGAGGTGATTAATGCAGTAAATGTCTAGAGGCTATTCAGGGCAAATAGATGAGGCAGTAACAAACAGATTGAGCTTTTTCCCT